>NW_026096521.1:0-20073 GCF_023614345.1 Adelges cooleyi
AGGTAAGGAGATATATATATATATATATAGGTATACCTATATATATATATATAGTTGAAAACTTCATACAACACAACCGAGTACCGGAAACGATACCGTTAGTTGATGTTAATGTCTATAATTGAATCAGAATAGGATCTGGGACTCATAGAGAAACGATAAAAATCAATAACTTATTATACAGATGCATAGTTGAGTAAATAATTGTTTAATAATTGTCATCAGTTTCTAATTATCTGTAAAAATAATACAATAAATTTGAAATAATTTACTAGGTACTTCATACCCGTATAAGTAACATTTTTTCAACTACATTTTGTATTTGACTTATTCAAAAAACTTGAATTAGTAATAAGTAGTTTACTACACTAAAATTTCTTTGATGTATTTTTCAATACATTTAATTTTCTGTAATTATTTTCATTTGTTTTTTAATAAAAACATGTTTGATTTAACGATTCAAAATTTATTTAAATATCCATTTATTTAATTTTTTAGCTGCTTTTGTTTTTAAATAATTTCATAATTAAAACACATTATTTTAATTTGTATTTCAATGAATGTGTAGTAAACTCAAATTGACAATACGGTTATGTGTGAGTCGGTTTTGCACCGTCTTACCTTCAGTCTACCATTCCAGATCTTAAGTCCAAAAAAGCTGAATGCCAAACAAGTTTCAATCCCTTAGAAGTAAAAGGGTAAATGGCTATACTAATCACTACAATCTGAGGCGTTCGTGTGTACTACAGTAGCAGATAAGATAAACGGACGAGATAGGCTAAATATAATATAATATAATGGGAAAGACGAAGGGGGAAAAAATGTTAATCAAATAATTAATGTCCTTGTCAAAAAGTTAATTTGCTTAAAACCAAAGTAAGAGAAAATAACAACTCGAGAAAAAATAATATAGAAATATGTGTACACAATTTTTTTAAAACTTTTTGCAATTTTAATAATTTTTTTTTATATGTTCAATACATTAAAACAAGACCGTATGTGCTAAAAAAAAAAAACAATTATATCTTACACCACGTTCCGTTTAAACCGCGTGTACCCACCTATACCTTGACGGCAACCCTTTCTGTATTTTAATTAATTAAAAAGGGGGTTAAAGAATATATATATATATATATATATATATGAAAAAAAACTCGGACAAAACGGATTTTTTCGTTCCATATTATTTATGTGTACAAGTACAGTGTCGCGTAACCTCCGCGACTTGACAACAATTCCTACCGACGTTTTCTTCAAAAAACACAAATAATTATCAGCAACAATCTTTACAGCGGATGCGTTTTTGAAGCTCTGACAATGTAAAAAGACCAACAAACAAAACAAAAACGACTACAACAGAACTACCCTGGTCACAAAGGGATTCCGGAGGGAGAGAGCACTCATAATATAGCCACTCGAACCCCAACGCTAAAATGTACATGTCAGCGCTAAAAAAACCGTCTTCCCGGTAGTCTCTGTTTTTTTTTTTTTTTTTACTATTATTATTAGGATCAAAATATTATAATAATAGACCGTCTCTACACATACACGTACCGTTCGGTCGAGTGGCTTTTTTTTTTTTTTAGGGGACAAAACATGTGTTCTTCGCACGGTCCCGTGGACTTTGGGCCGTGGCTGTAGGTGACATTTGCACACAGACCTTTTCATATTATGTGTGTATTGTCGGTGTGTAAACAACCGTGTGTCAGTAGTACACGTCGGTGTACTAAAGTTTTAATTGCTTGTACACACACACACACACACCACGGATAAACGCTGGGGAGATCCGATCGCGGTGATAACACGGTAATCAGCATGATAATGATATACCCGATTATCATAGTCCAACCGTCAATCGACATCGTGACGTTAAACGACAAGGAAAATTGTCCACTGTAGTAAAGAGGAGGTTTTGATAATATGTTTTTTTTTATCTTGTCGTATTACTTTGTATAGAGTAAAATGTCACACACACACAAAGATCTGGAAGTAATTCGAAGACATTTTTTTCTGTAAAAAGTTTATCATATTTTCTATACATTTCTATATATTTTTGTTTGTTATCTCTACACAAAACACAGTATTGGAAATCATTCGAACGAGTTAAATCTAATATAAATAGACGACCATTGATAACGGATATCCGCCAACAAATAGTTTTTAGATGATTAACAAATAAATAAATATATAAATGATTACATAAAATTTAATTTATCACTTTTTTAAAATAAAAAAAAAATAACGCTCAACTCTGGACTGGATAAAACTATATAGTCAGTTCCCGGCTAAGTCAAGTTGTGCTTCCAATTGGCAAGTTTCTTTTCTACAAAGTTAATTTGTAAACAAATAAAAATTAAATATTTTATCAGATAAAAACAATACATTTCTATTTTATTCGAAAACCATTCAACTAACCAAACCATAAGCTTTAATTTTTGTTTTTTTTTTAAAATCACTTCACCTAAACATGATGTAAAGCATATTAATATTTCGAGTAAAATTGTCGATTGACTTGTGTTTTTTTTTTTATCGTTTCATACACTACACCTCCAACAGACTGTATCTTAGACGTTGTAATCCGACTCTGTATTATGTACATAGGTGTTACATTATTATGAATACTGTTACCGACGATGTCACATATTTTTATTATCGCCATCATTGATGTGTTAGGTTAAATAGCGCCACCGGCGTTTGGCATCCAATAATCGGTCGGGGAGACATATGATTCTCGTGAGACGCGTGAAAGAGTTGTTGTTGGCTAAGAAACATAAATAAATAATAATAAGAAGAAGTCTCTAAGGACAGTTTTATGTTATGTGTCGTCGTCGCTGTTGTTGTTGTTGCCGGATCGTTATGAAAAGATACATGTCTTGTGTTGGGAAGAATAAGAAGAAGGCTTGTGTTACGACAAGACGTACACAATTGATTAAAAAAAAAAAAAAACACCCAAATAATAATAAAAAAATAATGTCTTCTACGCGGCCGTAAAGGGTGTGTCACACACACACAACAGAGTTATGACAATTTCAATCAATTGTGAATCGGCAGGGGATTTGTCCCGATGAAGGTTGTTCGTCCTTAGAGAAATTGAGACCAATTTGTCAGTGTCGACCTGTCTTCCTTTTTCGGGTCCTCCCAAGGACGCCTCTGGTCTGGCCTGGCCGGTTCACAATGACTTTTTTTTATTATTATCATCTACAGTAGATGATCTACTATATGTGACGGAGCCGTTGCAATTAAAAAAAAAAAATGATAATAATAATGGTCTTTTTACCGTCGTACGACAGCAATTATTATTATTATTGAGATTTGGGCGGGAACCGATGCAAACCGCAGGTAGGTATGCCCTGGGCACCTATTACCACCTATCCGACACCTGTGTCGGTTCGGTCGCGTGTAGTCGACCTCGATAAGGGGCAAGCGAAACTGAGTTGTAAAAAATTCAGACGGTCAGACTATAAAATATCATCGGCGTGAAAGACAAGACAAGGAAAACCGATCAGTGACACTGTTTTATTGATTCCATAAGCTGGGACTTTTCCGAGCAGGAATCCGAACCGGTGACGATAAGTATTGAATTATATATACAGCATTTTTAGTTTTGTAGCAACCGCCAAAGACAGCCTTTTAAGTAGTCGTGGCCAACAGTATATGAGTTAGTAAGTACGGTTTAGTTTGTTACTCTCGTTTAAGATGCCTCTAGAAACAGGCCTAGTCAACGAGAGGTTACTGATATTACTGAAAAGTCCTATTGCTACTGCACAGCATATTATGTGAATCTAAAAAAAAAAATTAAATACCTATTAAATATTTTTAATAAAAACAAAAATATATTTATTACATGTACAGTGAGTGTAAAAAGTATTTGTATATTTTTCTCAAAACTTATCACAAACATGTTTAATGTCTAATTGCGTTTATTGTTAAATCGTTCAATCTATCGACACGGACAAAATAATTGTTGTTAGTTTGCCGGAAAAAGAGAAACAAAGCACAAGTTTTTGATACAAGTATGATATAGTACTTTATCTGAACAATATCCCTTGGAAATTTTAAGTCTATATCGTACTGAAGGGGTGAAATTTTCAAATCGTTGGTCTTTTATTATTATTCAGGCACGATTTCTGATTAAAACGATACTCTCTGAGCACCGGTCAGGGAAAACAGTGGAAAAAATATATACAAATAAATTATTCGGATTTATTTTATTTTTATTTAATTACCTAAATAATTTTTTTTTTCTAATCTATATATTTTTATGGATGGGGTGCTGCCGTGAGAAAACCCTAATGATTTGTGGTTGGCGCCCATGACCAATACGGGACACGAGTTTAGGCAATAACGCGCGTTGGCCGAGTATTGTTAGAGCGACAACATTATTGCTCTGAGAACCTAACCTATACGATATTATATTATGATAATTGTAGACGGATGAAAATATTTTGGCAAGACAAATTTGCCGTACCACCGATGATGATTTATTCTACTATAAACATGTCCGGGCTGAAAGAGCGTTTCGGATTTTATTGCTTTTTATTGTTTCGGCGCCCCCGCGGTCCGTTTAATCGCGTTCACCGTGTAATATTATTATATTGTTACCGGCCAAATTGTATTATTTTCCGAGCCCCCCCCCCTCCCCATACGGGGCCGCGTTATTTAAGTAGTCATGCTCGGCGGACCCTCCCCCCGACTAATGCTGTGCCGGCAATAAAATCACATGTCGTACAACAGAAATCGGTTCTTTCTCTGTGCAAATGCACGTACCGAATTAATATAGTATCGTCCTATTGGCAGCCGCAATGTAATGTGTCGTGTCCGACAGTAATTATTTCCATTTTGCCGGCAAAAAAAAAAAAAAACACATATCCCTGTGCAGATTACCATCTAAATCGGTTTCATCCAATTCTTCGTGTACCGTTTCACAGCCGGACTTTATCGGCTTGTATTCAACTTGTTTCAACACAAACGGTTCTCTTGGTGACACACAAGACAATCCCCTATACATTTGCGTTGCACGGTCATAGTTATAAGGGACGGTTGATGAATATAGTAGCCCTTAAAGTTAAGCGGTGAATCATAAAAAAAAAAAATAATATACGATAGAAATTAGTTTTAAAAATTATGTAAAAATATGTTTGTACCATAAGTTTAATATTATATGTTTACACATCTTAAAACAAAACAAAACTTGGCACGTCGGATTTGTACATCTTTATAACTTAATAGCCGAACGGTCGTCCCATTAAGTACTAATATTATAAATTATTACATTTTTTTAATTAAAAAAAAAACTGCCTTCATTCCTCCCTGTTTTACATAATATCATGATTTCTTTATTTTATACTTTGCAAGATTGCATGCAAGACCGGACTATACTGGTTCTATGCCCCGGTTTTAATGATACAAAAAAAATCTGTCACATTTTATTAAAACGATTCATTACAGTATATTTCTATTGTGTATGACATTTAGAAGAAAGACCCAATGTTTTTATTGAGACTTTTTTTTTTATGCATAAAGCCTAAGTAGAATTTAACCTTGCTAGAGCGTTATAAAGCTTTAGATCAATGTTTAAAATATAACGCTTGGCTAAAATAAAAATTAGAAATGTACTGGACAACCGTTTGTTGCTTAAACAATTAAAATAAACATTGTTTTAATGACATTTAAAATATGTACGTTATTTTCATCCATCGATAATATGAAAACAACAGCCCTGTGTTTTGCGGGAAACGTACATTTGTTGACAAAAAAATAAAAAATAACAATAATAAAAAATATATCTAACTCTGCGTTAGATACAACGATAGGACATTTTCCATTACCTCTACACGTGTACGCGTTAGTAGGTATTTTTGTCATCTAAAATATATATATATATATAAAAAACCCTGATATAAATTTTAAAAAAGCCCGAAAAGCGGGTTCTCCCACCCCCCCCCCCCAATTGCCACCATTATACAAGGCAGGGCGTGTTTCTCTCTCTGTCTCTGCGGGTTTTGTAATATTTATATATATATATATTATATTAAAAATAAATAAATAGCCCTTCGCGGGACCAAAAAGAGTGGGCTGACCGAAAGAGAGGGGGGGGGCGGGCAGGGGCAATCCCAGGAGACCGTTGTTTTATTCCGGCGGCCATGGGCGCAGAGGTGTGTGTAGGTATGGTGTGTATGTATATACAACAATAAATCAAAAAGTTAGCTTGCCATTTAGCATTTTTTTTTTTTAGCCAAATTTATTATCACGTGATAGCCGGCAAAACGGGGTCGGCCTGGCGGAGGGGAAGGCGGACTTGAGAGGAAGGGGAGGTTAGGTTAGGTATTAAATTTTGCCCGTTGAAGGTTTGTGTTTTTTATTTGCGTGGCGAAAAAAAAAAAATGAATATAATATATATATTATAAAGAATGGCTTTTTACTCGGTTTTTTTTTTACCGTTCTATTTTTTTTTTAACCCTACCCCGCCAGCGGCAGCACCGACCCTATTTAAACGATACTCTGTATTATGTTCCGCAGATAAGGCACATTCGTATTGTCCTGCTACTGCAGTAGTGTCGTCCCTCTCTTGTATGTGTTATATCCATATATATATATATATATATAATAATAACAACCCACCTTGTGTGTGTGTGTGTGTGTGTGTAGCACTCTGCTTACATATTATTATTATTTTTTATTGTTACGTATTATAAATAATGTATAAGTACTTGCTATTTTTTCCAAAACAGATATGCTCCCGCGCTACTAGTGTTACCTAGCTTTCCCCCCTCTCCTCCCCTCTTATCACAGCGTCACGTTTTATGTATGTGTATTGTGCGTATACTAATCTTGCAGTTTGTATTGGAATTTATTAACGGTTGAACAGACAATAACGTTATTGCTAGAAACAAATAATAATAATAATAATTATAAATTCGATCGTATCAGCTAATCATAAATTAATCGCTGTTTTAGTCGGTTGAAACGATCTCCCCCCCCCCTTCTCCTACCCCTCCAACCCTCATTTGGTCGTGTTCATTAATCAAATCGGCGCACGGATCGCAGGCAATAATTTAATCCCATTTGTATAGATGCTCCAGATGAACTTCTTATCGCGGTCAGGGAATCTATTCACGGAGGGTTAAAAATATCAGAAAACTACTCTGGTGATTCACCATCTATGTGCCAACCAGTATGTGTGTGTGTGTATTTATTAAACAATCAATTTAATAGCGTGACATAATTTAACAAAAACATTAAGTTTTACAATTTTTTTTCCTTCAAATGTTTTGATTCTCAAAGTTAGGTACACATAAACGGGGCCGTCTAGGGAAGGACACAGTCTTATTTATTTATTTGTGTTTAGGCAGCAGGAAAATACTTTACTAGCTTAAAACGGTTCAGACACAGTTTCGGTTCATCACAGTTTTAGTACATACATTATTAGTATGTACAAATAACCAACACACTGGACCAGCAAATAATAACCAAAATTAAATCAACTAGACTAACCTACTTAACTAAATCGGTGAGTGTTAAGTGATAATAAAATACTAAAATCACTCGACTAAAGTACTGGCATGGTGTGAACAACAGGCTTAGTAACAAATAGCCGGTCGTGCCAATATTTAAGACAAAGCTAACACAAGTTAAAGCCACATATCTTTGCATATATTACACTTTTTAATAATTATTCGTTTTCTCTACTTGGACCAATTTAAAACCAGCTTTTTACACGGTAATACAGACGTTTTAATTTGCTTAATCAGCAAAAATATCGATTTTATATTGTTAAATTTTAAAATTTCATAACTTTACTAGATGTTTATATAGGTGTTGGAGTGGGAGTAATATTATGAGTGTTTAGAAAAAACTGAGTGGAGAAGAACAGATTAACGAGATATATAGTAGTAGTCCAGTATGAAGTGTACAAAATGGAGACTGGTTTAAAGTCGTGGGCACGTAACAATAGAAATATGGATACAAACATTATGGATATGACTACATTACAAAATGCAATGCCATCCAAACCGTCTTGTCACTCAGCTACACTCAAAAACTCTTCCGGGCAATCCAAACCGACGCCTGAAACGAAACTGGTCAAGAGACTCACTTAATGTAAATTAACCTAATTTAAAATTTCTCATGTAAAGGTGGCTCTAATGTGAGCCTCCTCCTCACTGCCCTGTCATTGTCTCTTTTTGTTTCTCATCGCATAATTACTTATTGTACATATAGCTGTATAGATTGTAAATTTTCTAATAAACGTCCTAAAAAAAAAAAAAAAAAAAGGTGGCCTGGGAACCCACACGACAGCTACTAACCCATCGGTGGTCATTATACAGTATAATATGGTAGATTGAACATGTGCTTTACTGCTGTGTCTCTTTCGGTACGTGCCTCCGAAGGCGATCCGAAGATTTTGCCCTACAGTTTGCGGTCGTGAGTGTACAATGTATTAATACTATATCCGCGACTATTATATGTACATATAATATTATTATAATGGCCGGTGTTCTATTTTTCGGCGTTATAAAGTTATTAAATGTACTGCCGGGGACCGAGCGCGATGACCGAAAGTGTCGATTACCAGCCCGGGGGGGGAAGGGGGCGGGTTTTCCCCTATTTTTTTTTCACCCCTCCTTTCGGGCCTGCCATGAGTATAAAATAGGATATCACGGGCGGACGCGTGTGTTGTAACGAAATGGGATTTACATTATTATTGTTATATTATAGTAAGCACCGACCGACCGACACCCTTCGTTTTGTGTCGAAGAGGCCGCGTGCCGGTCCGAGGCCGTTTTCGCGGGCAGCCGATAAGCGCGCACCCGCCGGACCGCGGGGACGGACGTGCGCACGCCGCGCGCTAAATGCCGGCGATTAATCTTATTCCGTTTGCGCCCCCACAGACTCCGGTGGGTTTTTTTTATTTATTTATTTTTTACCCGAATGTACATTTAGCGCAAGAAGAAACGGTTTATATATATATATATATATACATACATATTTTTTAATTCGCTAATCCGCCCCCTTATGTGTGTACACCGCGCGTTGATCCGGTCAATATGCTCGTGTCGCCCGGCGGACAGGGACAATAGAGGCAGCCTGTATACACCACCGAGTGTATAATATAATATCATATGTAATGTATACACAAAAGTCACAAAAGCCTTTTTGGGTGTGTGTTAACGCCGTTGTTCGGATTTAGTGGCGCGTAATGGACCGACGACGACGACGGTTGTGGGTGCCAGAACGGTGAATACCGAATTATATTAAACACACACACACACATCTTGAAAATCATTAACGTCGCGTGTCTACTTACATTTTGGATTCTCGGTTGGCACTTTGCCTTTGGTCACGGTTTATTAGCAAAAATATGTGCTCTGGGGTGAGACAAAGGCGACCGGCCCAAAGTCCATCCGGTCTTCTTCCCAACCGTGACAAAACACGATGATATGCAAAATCCGTCAATTACCTATACAAAATCACTTTACAACACAATGCTTGAAACTTGACTTTATCCAAATATATCGGACACAAATTTTGTATTTATACACAGCAAAGTATATAATACGGTTAATATGAAAATTGTAGACAACTTGCATTCAAGTGGTTTTAAAATCCACTGTCGATTTAATGTCTATGTTAAATATTGTACAACCCGACCGGTCGAGGAGTTGTTTGGATTTGAACAGCTGTTTTGACAATATAATAATGTATTAGAATATCAATGCTTATATTCTATTTCCTGAGATTGCTATTTCAAAATTAATATCGACTGTTTTTGTTTTTTATTGTAACCACAAAGTCTACACAAAAACAATGTGATATACAATTTAAATATTAATAAATGACCATTAAACTTCATTTTGTTTTTTAAAGAACACAAACGATAAATAATTGTGGGTTTTTTTTATTTTATAATATTAGTGTATACCAGACCGCAGGTGTTTGCAGGATTTTACCAAGATAGTGTGGGGAGGGGGGTTACTAAATATTATGTTTTTTGTATAGATATGTTGACGATAATCTCAAAGTCTTTACCACGTTTTTAATATTTCAAATAAACGTGTCGATTACTTTTCATAGTTACATTGTTATTACTTGCATACAAAATAATTGTATTTAACGGTTAAGACTATTGAGCGAGCAGACTACATCATGCTATGATCCAGGTTAGTTAATTATAATAATATTGGTTGTGACTATTATTGTAATTTTTTTAAGCAAATATGCTGCTTTACCCTGTAAAGCATTTCTGACGCTATCCCGCCTGTATCTTATGTGATGAGTCCGACTGGATTTTTGTACGGCACAGCACTGGCAAACGGCCGATGACGCAAAGCCGTTGATTCGATTAAGGGAGATAATCAAAAGTAATAAAATCAAGGCTGCTGCCGGTTTATCCGGATAAGAATCGAAAACAAGGGGTCGGTGCGCATAAAGAGATATTTAAAGTTGACAAACGCCGTCCCTGGAGTGATCCCCACTTAGGGGCATAAATAACCCGCTAAATCGGACGCGTTTGCAAGGGTGATGCCCAAAAAAAGGGGGTATCGGCCTTGCCATGTTTTCGCTAAATTACTTTTTGATCCCATCAATTGTGTGTGTACACATTACACACCGACGACCAGTAGCGTGGCTCCTTAGTCCTTGTACACTATATATATATATATATATATATATACATACAGAGGGTTTGTTTATAACGATCACCCCCAGTCGGTATCTCATAAGAGATAGGTGTAAGACTTATTTTATTTTTAACAGTTTGCCCAAATTTGTGCCTCCCCGCCTATTTTTCTTGAGCTTTCCAATGTGTTTTGACTTAAGAACGGCTGAAAATGTCGACTGGCCGATGACCAGATTTGAATCCTGTCTTTTCAAGTACTGCGCCTTTTGACAGAATATATTTTTTAAGTTGCCAGCCTTTAGATAATATTATGGAAATATTGTGTTAATTAGTATGCATCGAATACCTTAAGTATAACAAATGCTGTTAAGACTTAAACTATACAAGCGCTTTAAGATATAGCAAAAAAAAAAAAATGTTTACCAAACTTTTTTCAAAATAAAACATAGTTATATCTTATTTTTTAACAAATTATTTTGGTTTTGCCAAAAGTAGCTAACATTTTAATTTGCTTATAACATTTCCAATATTATTTAACATTAACCTTAATATTTCTTCAAATAAACGGTGTGTTTTTTTTTAAGACATCAGTTAATTTTTTTTGTAGTTTGAACATTTTTACAACATTTTAAAACATTTTCAGTAAAGTTTCTATTAATCTCGCGGCGAATAATTGATTCAAACTTCAAATAAACATTATAATGTAGCGATGTAAACTGCAGGTTTGCTCACATTTCCAATGGAGATTACAATTAGTCAAGTATTGTATTAATATTTATTTTGTTAATTTTCTCAAAACCAAAAAAAAATGTTACATTTGAATTTTCAAAATAAAAAAAAATAGTATATTTTTATTTAATTTTTTACAATCATGTGTTTTATAAATATAAAAATGCGGAGTTTTTATAAGGCGTTGAGATTTAATTTTGTCTATTAATTCAACTTTATCTGACCATTTTACAAGAAGAAGCTTCTTAATTATAATTTAATTTTGAAATCTTAACGTTACTAATTATTGTTTTGAACAAAAAGACGAATCAAATACATTTCATAGGAAAATTTTACATTGTTTAAGAGAATTGCGCGCGGTCGATTTTTAAGGAGTTTTGTAAAGGCAGTATATTTAAGAAAAAAATATATTTTAATAAATACCAAACGAGTCATTGAGCCTTTACACGAGTTAGTTTGTACAAGGTCCAAGGTGTGATTTTAATAATTTTTCGGTTCGTTTTAGAGCAGGCAAACAAAGCCAGCCAAGATTTCACAGTGGACGGACAAGACGTTTGTGGGCTTTTGACTTTCGCCTCAAAAAGAACTTAACCTAACCACCGTACTGACGACGGGGGAACGCCCGGGGGAAAAAATGCGTTTGCCCGGCGTTCAAAGGGGTCGCCGGGGTCGAGGGTTGGCCGGTTCACGGATCCGCAAACACTGATTAACCTAACCCTAACCCAACCCCGTCGCGCATATAAAAATATGTATATATACCGGTGACAATATGTTGCACGGGCAATCGAACGTGTGCGGCCAAGTGACGATAAGGACTTTCGAGGGGAGGTGGGGTTGAGGGGAGGTGACGATTTGCCCCCGGGACACGTCCAGCAACCGCATAAAGGCCAAGGGAGAGAGCCGGTGACGATTAAATTAACCAAACCCCCATACAGTATAATAATATTATTGTCCGTATGTCGATGCTACCGGAAGCAGCTTTGTCTGTGATTTTTTCTTTTGGGGGGGGGGGGTTCGAAAATTGTATTTCCAAAAGCGGCCAGTCGGTGTGTCGACGTGGCCGTTGTAAAATAATAAATTACCGTGTGTAATTGCTATCTAGTCACCGCGATGACAACAATACAGTGTATAATATATCATACGGTTTTTATCGCCGCGGTTTTGGAAACTAGTTAACGTCCAATAGCCTCTCCATTGTGTACTTAGGCTCTTAAATATACACCACCCGGAACGAGACAATACAAGTGCACATATGTGCAAAAACATTACACGGTTGCATGCTATTGCTGCATCCGATTGATCGCCGAAAATGGTATAATAATATATATATTATTCGTCATTATTTACCAACCGTAACGTACCTCTCATAACAGCAATAATAATACACTCCAAGGGCTGTATTAAAATATTATTATGAGTCGTTCAATAGTGAACTGTATAATGTAAGCAATAACTGTCCACCCCGTTCCAAAAAAATAATAAATAGATATCATGTGCTTTATAAAGCATTTGTAATGTGTATTACATTTTAAAATAAATAAATAATATGTTGTACCCACTGAAAACCAAACTTACCCTGGCCGAATACTAAGGCTCTACGCGTCATAAAGTATAACTTGAGTTTCCCAACAGAAAATCCTGTAAAACCGGGTTTTTTTTAATTTGAAATCATCTTTTAATACTTTCCAGAGCTCTATCGACTTTTGAAACATAAATGGTAACTTATATTATAACTGGTTTCTGACCAGTTTTGGACAATTATAACATGTATAAACTTTCATAGCTCTACATTTTCAGCATAATATATTCTCTCGATTGGGTTTCAAGGAGTTTTGTATTAAGCAATATTTAACAAATGGGTCTTATGAAATGTCCACCTTGTCCGATCTGTTTTCAAGTTAATTTGTATGTTTGCTTTGGTGTGTTATTATTAACCTATATGTTGTATACAAATGTTTTCTATGGGCAAAAGCCGGTTTGGAGGTAATAAATGTTTCCCCCCACCCCATTTCCGGTTAGGCCAACCCCGGTGGTGTTTGTACACAAACCCTCGCGTACGAACCGCACGTCCGGAGTGCACCTTTCTTCTCCTATTGTGGTACCTATGCGGTGTGCACACACAAACTTAGGATAACTCAAAGGGTCTTGAGTGCATCAAGTTCTTACTTCAAACGTCATGTGGCACGCGCTGAGCCGGCCAACATCGAGATTGACTATAAACAATAGCATTTTTTTTTTTTTTGCGGTACATCGCCATTCGCTTATCTATTGTGTGCACAGTATACATTATTATATTGTATTGTTATGCGACATATTTTGAGATCATCGACGACGATACCGGGGGACGAATACCCGCGGTTATAATGGTTGTGAAATGCAGCGTTATTGTTTTATACATATTATATTGTATCGGTATTAAAAGTGCACACACACATATTGTGCTGTCTTTTGTTTGGTCCTCGACGGTGCTAGGATATGTTGTCAATGGTTAGAGTAAAAAAAAAAAAAAAATATGATCTTTGGACTCGATTGGCGTTTAACATAATACCTATCGTGTTTATCGTCGACCGCGCACAAAGTTCGAGTGGACATGTTTCTATTGTGAATATGAATGTGTAAGAGAGTGTATTTCGAAAACATGTACCGTATTGTCTGTGGGACCGGGTCGACCCCATTTGGGGGGGGGGGGGTGTTGCAAAAACCGGCGCGGTCGAAGGGCGGTTTAGAATATATTTTTTTTTTTTTTCGGGGCACGTGCCGCCGTTTTCCTGCTATAATAATAATACATTGTGTACTGTATACTGTATACTAAATATCGCGCTAACGAGCTACCGATACCGTTTTGATTGCGTTTTTTATACTCTCACGATTAAAAAAAAAAAAAAAACAGCTATTCCACCCGCCCCGTGCATGTACGGTGTGGTGTACAACCCTTGCGCACCGACACCGATCGTGTTACTCTCTGTCGTTTCCTGAATTCTCACACCGCGCACACAATAGTCATACTAATTTCCGCATTTCACATACATACACACTGTGTCAATATGGTGGTACACAAGATAAACCGACAGCGTTTCCGGCGCTCAAAAGCCCGACTAGGTCTCGATCGGCCACGGGATAAGGGCACTATACATACATAGATTGACAGCAAGCGTAAAAAGCCATTTCAACAAAATATATAAGCATACTATTTTTTTTTTTTTTGACTGCCTCCGTCGAATAGCCCCTCCCAAAGTTCTGATGACCTTTCTGTTCGAATACAGTTCAAAATCTCTACAAACGTTCTACCACCGTAGCACTATATTTCTAAACTTGGTCTTCTGTACAAAGGCCGTCGTTAACTGCATTCAGATACAACTTTAGAAACCTTTTTCTTACTACAAATCATTTTGTTAGCTTTGGCTACCAAACGTCATCAAGACACCGTCGTCTTGGACTATCCGACCATTTGAAGGTCCAAACAACCACACCGGACAATGCCACCAGACCTTTGAATGTGCCCCCAGCAACAGAACAGTATTCGCCCTCGAGAATGTCGATAGTATTACCCTTGCCAAAGGTCTGAACGCATGTCTTTGTGGCCGGTTAACCGGTATTAATAACTTACTACTAATACTTAACGAGTGACTTCAAAGGAACTACTAGTATTGCAAACCTTTCTCGGCTGTCGAGGCCACATTTCGCGTTCATATTTGATTACTGGAACACCACAATACAATATTTTTCCCCTACATAAACTCCTAACTGAACTTAAAACTTATAACCCATAAGTCCTCTGTAACTAGCCTAAACTGTTTTAGGTCTTTCCGGATCAACACCATCAGTCACCAAGGTGGCCATGACGACGCTATGAGCCCTCTCGACTTGCCTATTTGCCTTGTGGATGGCGCGATGACGTCAGCACTAATTGGACCTGTTCTGAACACAAAATAGCTATAGCTCTTATTCTGAGACGACCAGCTAAAAAATGTCTGTGACATGAAATGTTAAAAATAAAAAGTATAATTTAATTAAATCTTATTTTAATAGGTATTAGCTTGTATATATATTAGTACACATGAGAAACAATACTGAAAGGTAATATTTTACTTTTTTACAAACATTTTTGACACATTTCTATTTTTAATGCTACTAGATGACTATCAGTAAGACAAAAACTCAAAAGCAATTAATGTATATGACGGTGAAACAGTGAATATCGCTGTTCCGTGGACTATTCATAGACTCAGCCTTTAATACTCGTATGGTAATGGGTAATCGCATTTAATTAATTATTTACAGGTAACAAGTATGTACGCAGTTTTGACTTAAAGCCATGGACACATCTCAAAATGAGCAACAATAGAAATTAGAACTACTGTTTTACTTATGAAAAACAATACTGAAAGGTGAGATTTTACTTTTTTACAAAGAGTCATGTACAATTTTCGATACCTATTTATTTCTAAGGTTTAAAAAAAAAAGACTTGATGAGCATGGGTGATCGCATTTTATTGATTGTTTACAGGTCAAAAGTCTGTACGCCGTTATGCTTTATGAACACATTTACTTATGACTCTCAAAGGAGATGAGATTTTTTGAACTATACAGGTTAACGGACCGATTTTCGAGCCTTTCAATCGCATCACGCAAGTCATACGGAATTTCGGCATTTTATGAATAATAAGAAAGTACTGAACATAAATACTCTATAATATAAAATTAGTAAATGAACCAAACATTAAAAATGTGGTGTTATTTTTTTTTTTTGTAAGAATAACATACATCAATTAAACCCATTTAGTTTTATATTTTATTATATAATTTTTACAAAAAACTATCATATTTATATGTTCAATGGTTGCAATAACCAGTTACGTCCAATTTTGTTTTTGGACATAACTGGTTATTGCAGCCAACTAATTAACCAAATATAACCGTACTCTTTGTTTATGTTGATCTGTAGACCCTCTAAAAAATTTAACAGGCCAATGACTAAAAAGAAGAAGCGATAGTGATCGTCTCTTATCTTTCAATTTGATATTAAAAGAAAGTACCAAAGTAACGAAGTAGTAATATTATTATCTTATTCATGTGCATCATCTTGTGGTCGGGTAGATTATCTTGGTTTAGTTTAGGCTAGTAATTATTCTTTAGAAATGTGCCGTCTTAAGTCCCGGCTACTTGACTGTCCGCGCCGAGTACATCTTTTCAACATTTTTCTTCTTACGGTAATTATATATTATATTCTGGGACGCTTACTTACAAAGTAATCGTATCCGCAGTTTGTTTGCGTACACCGCGGTTCTTTCGAGTAGCACAATTATCGTTGTTAAAGACAAACGATACTTGGGGCCTTTTCGTTTCATTCTGGTTAGGTAAAGCCGATAATGATAAAATCGACAATGATAAAATCTTAAAAATTGGAAATGGAAATTACGTTCAAATAATCATCGCAATCGTTTTTAAAATTGTGCCATTAAACTGATACGGACTAACAACGGATACCACAAATCGAATAGTGTGTGTGTGTGTGTGTAATAAGTATGTAAGTAAAGGGCACAGAGCACAGACGACACTATGATGGCTTCGCAGAAGTTTCAATGTGTATAGCTAACGGCGGCGGCGGCGGTCGATGGGAAAGTTGTTATCTGCTGCTCCTTGAATGGTCGACAGCAACCCCTTCACAGCGTGCGCCCGATCAATATCTGCGCAGATAAGAGGGGTGGAAGAGGGGAAGGCGACGCCACCGACCCCTCCGGCGGGGAATCCCCGGCGTTTGTGTTGCCGCCATCTTGATTTCACACCTCTCTTCCGCGATGATAAAATTCAAGATGTCGGCGAACGGGGCCGGGGGGCGACGGCGAGGGGTAATAACCTCCCCTCACCCCCCGGAAACGTCTTATCCGCGTGTGGGCATTTAGATCTTCTCAGTGTGTATATTTATTACGGTCTCGTCGAGTATGATATTATATTACTATGTATGTGTACGTATACATAATACACACACACCGGGTTTTATAAATATTTAAAATCGAACACGATGCACTCACTCGAATAAGGTCGTTTCACGCGAACCGGTGGACCGTAAGTAAGTAAGTAAGTAAGTGAAACCAATTTGATTTTTGAAAAATTGTTTTTAATACAATTTTCCTGATAAAAAAATATACACGGAAAATCAATTTATCCAGAGACGGCCTTGTACAGGGTGATTCTGTTTTAACTATTATAAATACTATAAAAAAAATAAGCAACTCGATTTCGCATAACGTTCCCTCAATTACCCAAAAACCATATCGGCCGACCATCTCTAAATGGGATTTTCCCCCTCCCAATTTTGGGCTTTTTAATTTGGCCCGCCGCGGGTCTTGCCGTTTTATTATATTATATATACAAAACTCGGAAGACATAAAATTAATTTTGCCCGTCTCTGTTTGTTTTGTGCTGTCTAAGTATTTCTTTTTTTTTTTTTTTTACTGCGAATACCGGCCGTCTTAAGTCGGACGTTTGCATAATGTTGTTTATTGTTTACCAATTTAATGTACTATCAACAGCTGTGTTAAAAATACCAACCGACTATTTTGACTATTTCACTAGTACTTTAATTAACTTACCCGGCAAGTTGATAATTTAATAAAATTAAATATAATATAATATTCTTATTAATCGAATAATAAGTGAAATTAAGGTTTCAGCAGCCTAATCCATGGCCATGCCTTAAATTCCTATCGGGTTTGATAGGAATTATGCTCTAAATAGACACTTATATACCTACTTAGTTAAAAACTGTTTAACCCGTTAAACCTTGTAGTCTTTTATCTCTTTTGGTATTTTTACATGCGATTGCGATAACATTACTATGTAACTTTTATTTACCGTTTTTGTTAATCTTATGCGAGTGCATGCACTTGGATATTATTATCAAGCTTGTGGTGAGGTATGCATTTTTGGAAACCAAATAATTGTCGTCGGTGTTGTATTCAGATCTATGTGATACACTTGAAAATTGCAAAACACTATTGTTACAGCCATATCACTCGACTTGATGCGGATAAGATTGTATCAGTAGTTTTTGAGTTTACACGGTTAAAGTCAGTTTAATCATGATCGACCGTTATCGACTACACGAGGACAACCGTACAATTTCAAATATTCAATACATTTTCAAACAATGTATCAAATGCCCTTTGTGATCTAAGCTAGTTTTTTGCACATATATTGACAAAAATCAACACTTTATCCCATCAAAATAAACTACATCTTTGTTGTACATACATATTATTATTGTCAGCTGTGTAATGTGTATTTTTTTTAAGCAAAATCATTACCTTGCGGATCCAAAAGCGACTTGAGTCGAAAAAATTTAATCAACCACAACCGCTTATAATATATATTGAATGCGTTTTGGTATACCGAATGACTCTCGAGGGGTTACAAATGCATTCACACGAGTCTTTAATCTGACGCCACACTGACGCTGCTACGACACTTGGATTATTGATGGCCTTTTGTTGTTCACCCAAAAATACTCTATCATTTCATATAGCACACGGTGTCATATTATTTTGTAAATAATTCTTCACATCAGTAGGTATAACACAGTGTACAGTCGCGTGAAACCAACAAATACATGAACTTTGTTTGCCAAAAACAGTGTCGTTATAATATTATTTTTCCATACAGCAGTGTAATAATATTCGGGGTCGCGTTAAGGGAAGAGGAGCCAAGTGTCCCGGAGCCGGTATAAGTTAAGGGGAGGGGGTGCTAATTTTATAATATTGACGGGGGGGAAAGGGGAAGGAGCAGGGCCTTCGGGATGATACTTTTAGCGCTGGCAAAACTTAACGACAAAGCTTAATTGTTATTTTTTTTTTTTATGTACCTCCGCAGTAAGGTAAAGAAATACCGAGACTATATTTTCCGCATAGTATAACGCAGTACAAACAAATAAAAATAAAAAATAACAGCAATAAAACAAGTAAACCCGCTGTGACGGTGTAAAAAGCTCACTCTCTCTCTCTTATCCGGTTCGTCTGATCTGTCGCATTATTTTTTAGGCAATTGAACTTTTGGGTTTATTCGAGGGAAAAATAACACTATATATTATATAATAAAACATATTACTATATTTTTTTTTTCTTTTATGTAACCTTACTGCCGAGTTCGGACTCGACGGGGGCGGTTTCACGATAGCACCATTACAGGCGCGAAGGAGCGAAGGCGGGCAAATAAATATAATTGAAAGGATACAAAAGGTCGGTGAAGATTTTTTTTTCTTATTTTTTATTTTTTTCATCTTTCACCGCGACGTATATCATCGCGTTTGAAAAAAAAATTATTATTATTATTGTTATAACAATCCCGGGGGGGGGGGGGGTGACGGGTTAGGTTTTGAGGGGTGACAAAGGAATACCGATAAGAACGTCGCTAAGGGTGTGTGGGTACTACGGTGGTGGAGAGGACGTTATAGGATGTAGTACAACATAACCGGGATACGGTCGGAGAGGGGTAGGTTGTGATTGAAGGGTGTGGTGGGGTGAGGTGGGGTGGCAGGGATGAAAAAGGGAGGAAAGGACGGGCGGGCGGGCGTGGCGGCAATCTGGATGGCGCTGATAAGACGACGCCCGTAGTTACCGGCCGCCGGTTACCATGGTTACCGCGCTTTGCGGAAGCAGCGCCCGTGTCATACCGGAAACGATGCTACCTCGGAGATTTTCTCGTTACACACATAAATGTACATATATATA
>NW_026096521.1:20173-60723 GCF_023614345.1 Adelges cooleyi
AGTTGGGTAATTTCTATGTACAAAAATTGTTAAACGGCAAAGAAATGCCGTTTGTTATATTCTGTAATTACGGCAGTTTTTTTTCTTAATAATTTCAACTTGAGTCGTTGCGTTTTAAAACGTTATAGATTGTGCGACACTTCTGTACACACACAAAAAAATAAATAAAATGATTGCCCTTGATTTTCAGTATCGAGAAAAACACCACAAAAAAAAATTCACATATTTTTCAACAATTTCATATAGTGGAATTTTATCCAAAAATTAACTTCATGCTGCCTATAGTATTAATATGGTTTATTTCTTGTAACAAAAAACCTTATCGTACAGTTGTTTTCAGATCAGAAAACATATTATATGTGTACAGACAAATATTTTTCATAAAGCGACAATAAAATTTTATTTAATTTAAAAAAATGTAATTATAATAATTATCATAATATTGTTTTCTAGATATTTGTAGCTTATTGTCAAATGATTTCTTTAGAAAATACAAAAGCTGAATTTTCCTAGTGAGTATTTAAATTAAATACCTCATTTGTTTATTTTTTTCAAATAGCCTTTATTCAAATAAAATATTTAGCTCGACAATTAAATTTTGAAAAATACCTCATCTTAAGTGCAGTGGGTAAGCTTTTATGTATTTATATGTTAAAACAAATGGTATTTATTTTGACCAGCGTTAGCGGGGTTTCTTTTCACTCGGCCCCTGAAAATAAATAATTATTATTCTTAAAAATATATTTTATTTGCTTGGTACGATTTGAAAAAATATAAATATTGATGATTTCTTGGTAGTGTAATTGGTGGATTATAATATGGACTAATGTCGCTGTATATTCATTAAAGCATTCAATTAAATTATATGAGTAAAATTGTATACAGCTATGAAAGAACCATAAAACATCAAATTTAAAACCGAATTCCCAAAATTAAAAGCACTATCAACTAAATATTCGTATTTAAACTATTTAATATGATAATATTTAATTCAGTAATGACCTCTTCAGCTTCCTCTATTTCACTCGACCCCTGAAAATAAATAATTATTATTTTTAAAATATATTTTATTTGTTTAACTATGATTTGAAAAAGTATAAATATTGATGATTTCTTGGTAGTTTATTTGGTGTGTTCAAATATGGACTAATGTCGCTGTATATTCATTAAAGCATTCAATTAAATTATATGAGTAAAATTGTATACAGCTATGAAAGAACCATAAAACATCAAATTTAAAACCGAATTCCCAAAATTAAAAGCACTATCAACTAAATATTCGTATGTAAACCATTTAATATGGTAATATATTAATTCAGTAATGACCTCTTCAGCTTCCTTTTGCTCGTGCAGTACAAATGCCGACATCAAGAACTCGGCAATGTTCAAATATGAGTCGCCTAAAAAGAATAATACATTTTTAGTCAAGAAGTTAATTTTAGTTTGTCTCTTAGATCCGTGTTAACGCTATATAATTTCTAATATTACCATCGACATCGAATTGGTCGAAGTTAAAATGTCTCTTTCCAACTCCTTTGAGTTCGGTCTTACTGAGTAAACCGTCTCGGTCGCGGTCGTTATTATTGAAATCCCATAGGACATCTCTAACTGAATCGGTAGGATATACGGTTTCAGTCTGAGAAACAAACAATAAGTACCTCTTAAGATTTGAATTGGTCAATGACAAAAAATGTAATTGCGATAAGGACTCTATCTTTAATTGCTGTATCACTAAGTGTACACTACATAGTTTAAGCTCTCAATTAAGATAACCTAACCTACACTTTACTTGTGTAATAAATGGGTGGGTGCATCTTTGTAAAAGCATACAAAAGGCAATTTAAAAAAAAACCATTAATATATTACTTGCTCGTCGGCCACTTTGTTGTATTCTGCTAAAACTAACAACAGCTCTTGCAACTGAAAAGGAGCCTTTCCTATAACCAAAATAGTAAATATATATTTTATTTTTTATTAATAAATATGAATAATATCGATAAAAAATAATTGTAACTTCAAAAATATTATATTCTTACGGATGGATTGAAATTCCAACAGTCGGTCTTCGTATTCTTCTTTGACTATCGACAACTCTTGGAAAAACTTTTTTATTTCAGCAGGGTGAATGTGATCGCCAAGTCTATCGCCATTCATATACAAATCGATCATGTCCTGACTCTGTTTCTTGTTAAGACCTCTGCCCTAAGTACATAATCATATTATGTATTTAAATGCAATAACAATAGTTGTTTGAGTGTTTTGTTTGTCAGGCCTTCAACGAAATCAAAAATACTTACGTTTGGTTTTACTTCCAAGAAGCCCTTTATGAACTCCGAGGCGTTAAATGTCTTGTCAGCTGGAAAAATATTTTCAGCCAAGTCTGCAACCACGAAAGAGCATTTTCATGTCTCGTTGAAGTACCGAATAAATTTAGAATATTGGTGGAATAATAGCTAATCATATAGTATATTAAGAAGCAGTAACAAGCTAGTATAATAAAACATCAAGTTTCCGGCTAATATTGTAGTGTTTAATATCTGGCTAAAAACAATTCATAGAGAATTTGGGCTCTTAAATAATTTTGATTTTATCATTTAGTCCTAATTTGAACGTTGAACGTACAACATATCTCTTATCTCCTATATCTTACCCTTATCTCTTACTCCTATATCTTACCCCCTATCTCATATATCTTACCCCCCCCCCGACCCCATTCCCACCGCCAAACCCATCTTCATCCACATCCCATCCCCATTCCTTCACCCAACACCATTCCCTAACACATGAAAATGTCAAAATTAATTAAAATTATTATCAACCCGAGGAATATAATTAACACTGCTCGGTTCGTTAACCTTTATTAAATTTTTCTGATAATGATTTTCTGAAGTCTTCTTCGAGAATCAAAGCGTCAATGACTTCATTTATTTGGTCGGAGTTCAGTAGCCCACCGTGTTGGCTCCTGCGGTCGCATTCGTTGAACGCGCCCACGTAAATGCCTACCTCGTAAGACGCTAATCTTGATAGCTATGTAAAAAAAAAAGAAAGAAAAAAACATAGGAAATAAGAAAGTAAAATTAATTTGAAATTGTTCATTAATTATTTTTTTTGGAGTTATTACGTTCCAGTTGTCAAAAAATTTATCGTTACTGGCCAGAAACACCAAAAAGTCTTGTAATGTTCGAGCATCGATCATATCTAAAAATAAAACCAAAAAATATTTCAACACTTAATTGTTTTTATTTTTTTTTTGTAGCGATCATTATGGTTATTGATAATATTTTACAGATTTTCGAGCGGTATTATATTTGTTATATTGTTTAAAAAAGTAAAAACCTGATATTATCAGCTATCAAATCATTTTTTTTTTTTTACTCATTTTCAACACATTTTATTTACAGTTTAAAACCTAAATATATTTATTTCAGCTTTTAGAATCAGATCATGTCTATCAGAATATTGTATTAATATTCATAGGCTAATGAAGTGATGTAAATGAAATGGCGGACAAAAAGAAGGCGTTTTTGAAAAATAAAGAATAACCATTATGTTTATTGAACTAAAATAAACTGTAGATTTTTATTATTAAACTTGTACTATTGAATACGGATTACACTTTTAAAATAATACTCAACTTTAAAGAATTTCTGTAACTTTAAGAGGTTCTGCTATATTAATACCAATATAATACTACATTCCAAACTGTTATGAAATATGCTACACTACAAGGCAGTGTATCTTTAAAGATATAAATTATGTCAAATTAGCTCCACGTGGCAGTGTTGAAATATTGTTTTTTAAACACTGGAAAGACGGATATTGTTTTTTACAGACAATTTCTTTAAGTGTGTGTGTGGGGGGGGGGGGGCAACATTTGATTACAGCCTAAAAGTTTAAGACCAATTTAAAAGATACTCTGTACTACCTTGTTGGTATTCAAAATGTGAAATATCGTGCACGCCAACTTTTTTGCCCATATTCACGAAAAGTTCCTCGACAATATAACAACTGGTAATTCTTGTAACGTAATTCTTGTACATACAGTCTATGTATGGTTTGTGGTCCGTAAAAAATAGAACAAGCTTACCGAGTTGATTCTTATCGAGTCCCATGCTCTATAAAGTATCACAATTACAGTGATAATAATATTACATACATTTTTTTAATTAATATGCAGTTTTACCTGAGTCACGGTCACCGAGTACAACGCGCAAAGGACAACAGCAAATTTCAAATGCATAACGGTCGTTTTACTTTTATTTTTTGCAAACACTTTGCTGAACCAAAAGTAAGCGACTTTAGTGTCAAAGTCGGATGAACAATGGCGTTGGATTCGACTCGACGTGTCTTTTGTGCGGCGCGATTGTCAAAAACAACTTAAGTATAGAAATGGAAAATATTGGTAGGTAGTGGTTTTTCGTTTTGTACACGCAAGAGTTGTTTTCGACTCAAAAGCAGAAAAATACTGCATATTTACTTATGCGAAATCGAACAACAATATATTTCTATTTGCCATTGCCATCGCACAAAAACAATATGGCGAAGACGAATTTTATGAAATGTTCGTATTATTAAAATAATATTATTCGTTTAAATAGCAGAAAAAAATAGTTGCCTATTTTTTGCGATACAGCTGCGATGGATGGCGATACACAAATAATAAAATATACCTCTCATGTTAAAATATATAGTCAATGGGCAGATTGTGAAATTTTGTACTTACATTTTTTTTTGTAACAGTGTATCATTTAAAAATTATCTTTAATGTAATTTAGTTGATGCAAAAAAAAAAAGAAAAGGGTATCCCTGTATCAGTAAAAAATTCCAAAATTATATAAAAGTACCAAAAACTGTTTTCAAAATAGCCAAAATTCAAATGTCATGACAATATGTGCAGTTGTAGAATAGAAACTCTTCTATCTTTTGGACATGATGGTAGAAATAGAATTGAGTGCAAATTAATAGTGAAACTATAATAACTTACTTACATATACATATATCAATCAAAAAAGGTAAAAAAAAACAGTATTATAAAAAAAAGTCTTGTTGAACCAATTAATTCTTCAGGACTGAACTCGAGTAGTCAGATAGGCCTCTTAGATTTGCAAAACCTAACTAAAAGAGGAAGCCACGATGATAAAAAATGAGACTGATTTTCCATCTCAAGGGTCATTTAAAAAGATTATATTAGTTTATATTAGTCTTACAACTATGGCTGAGTCGATGTCACTCATTTGTGATAACTGGAGTTCTGATAAAATAACAACGAGAAATTCATCTTTGGTCGATACCAATAATGCTTCGTTGAAAACGTTATAAATACTTTCTTTAATTGGATCAATTAAAGTGGTTCGTCTAGTATGGATAGTTGTTTCTCAAAAACATAAAGTATAACCCACATGTAACAATAGATCCTAGCTTGGATAATTTTGATCAACAAGTGTTGGTGATCGTGGCGACCGTACGGTTGGCAAATTCAAGTGCGATTTTTCACAAATGCTCTGGTAACGACCACCTCGTCCCAATGTCGTTTCACTATTTTGCTTCAAAATAAAATAAACTTAATTTCATTATGACGTAGTTGTTAAATAAAGTTTATTTAGATTATATTGTCTGACAATGTATTATTATGACTAAAATAACAGAAACTTCTCATTTGTTCAAACAAATATTCTTAGTTGTATGTGTACGTTAAAAAAATAACATAATATATTAATGTATTTTGAAGAGGCTTCTCTATCATTATAAAACATTTAAAAGGAAGTAATAATTTGTATTTTGTACAACTTCTATCAACCGCAAAATATAAGATAGAATTTTATTTCTCAACAAAAAAATAGCTCTAAATAAATGCTTACCTTGCTGTTGCCTGCTGATTCGAATGTTTTTCAATTAAACGTTATAGCAAAATAACATAACAAAAATGCAAAAATGTTCCTAATCATAGTTATTTATAATATTTTTAACTATACTTTGGTAAAATACAAGTCCTTCGTATGATATTGTGTAGCTTATACTAAACTATTAAAACTGCAAGACGATAGATGGCCGCTAAATTTTACCTTGTAATAATTTGTAAAAAATTAAATACAAATTATATTTTTTAATTTATTTTGAAAACACTTGTTCACAAAAATGGTATTTTTCGGTCTACCGAATCACATTCTGTCTAAATAATATTTCGTACGAATGTCTACAATTTAACTTCTTATTAAAAATGTATAACAAAGCCTTAATTTCAAGTTGAATAATGTGTTCACATATTGTGGTTGTTAACCTCGATTTTGGAGGAAACGTTTTTATTTTTTTTATTTTTTACACAATTTAGGTACTCTCAAGAATGTGAGCATTAGTATATTTTTGATTTTACCTATTGGAGTAGTGTGGAATTTATTAAATACCTAAAAAAAATTGGAAACACGGATTTTATTTTTTATTAAAAAAAGTTTTTTAGCCGAGTCTGCAACCAAGAATGAGCATTTTCATGTCTCGTTGAAATACCGAATAAATTTAGAGTAGTGGTGAATTTATAGATAATGATATAGTATTTTAAGAAGCAGCAACAAGCTAGTATATTAAAACATCAAGTTTCTGGCAAATATTGTAGAGTTTAATATCTGGCTTAAAAAAATTCGACCTGTTAACCTATTTCGAATTTATCATTTAGTTCTAATTTGAACGTTGAACGTACAACATATCTCTTATCTCATATCAGATAATAGCGCAACGCTTTTTTCGTTATAATTTTTTCGGTTATGTGCCAGAGCTAAGACATCAAAATGTCAAAAAATTGTTAATACTTATATTTGTATAACATTATATTAAAATACTTGTTAAAAATTATTATATAAAAATCACTATTAGTGATCTAACCAATAGAATAACCAGTAAAACAGTAAATGGCACTTAGACAATATAGTTGCTCCTGTAATACCAATATAAGAAAAAACAAATGAGATAAATATTGGTAATCTTCTTTGCAGTTGTATTTGTCAAAATTGCCAAAAAAATATATATATAATAATTTGTTTAAAATCTAAATATTAGTCTTACAATTGTGGGTTTTTTTTTTGTGTCTGTAAACAAATAATATTTTTCTTAACTAAAAAGAATTAATGAAATATTAGTTTTGCCCTTACTAGTGTTTAGATAGTTTGAATATTGAAAAATTCATTTTTTTTTTTACTCACTTTTATTATACATAACTTAATTAATAAACATTATGTTATTGATTTAAAATTTAAATATATTGAGCAGCCGACATTTTAACCATATCCATAAAATGCAAAAGCGTTTCATATTTGAACGGGAAACAGTAGCTTTTTAATTCGTTTAAATAGAATTTGAAATCTGAAATGATTGTCTTTATCATGCTGTCGTTAGAAAGTTGACCTTCGTTAACGTTGAAACTGAGCCAATCGATTTCGTTTGTGTTTGTACTGTTTAAATCGTTTAAGATCCCATTGGCCTTTGCCCTAACACTTGCTAATATGCCTTTTATGACGTCGGTATCCCTCATTTGCGAAAAGTCGAGTTCTGATGAAATTACCACTAGAAATTCTTCTTTGATCGATACATTGAATGCTTCATTGAAAACGTCGAAAATCAGTTCTATGATTTCTTCTAGCGTCGGTTCGTTGAGTATAGGTAATTGTTTTTCATATACATATAGTATAACCGAAATGTAGCAATAAAACGTAGCGTCGATAATTTTGACCAACAAGTGTTGGTGATCGAGCCGACCGTACGGATTGGAAATCCAAGTGCGATTTTCCACGAATTCTCTGGTAATAACCACCTCGACCCGATGTCGTTGTCTCACCCTACTCCAATCGACATTGAACCCCTGGGTGATGGTCCCTCCTCTGAACAACAATTGTCTTCCGTCTTCCCAAAACGGTTTCAGGTATAAAATGTCTATTAGTCCATTATAATTACGGTCGAGTGGATGCGAAGCAATCAAGTTTTTAAACCATCTGGAACTACTTAGATCGGTAAACATCTTATCGTATTTACTCTGGTTTTTCCTTACAAAATCAGGTTCCATTACAGTCGGAGGTAGGTATTTTTTAGCTATACAATTTCCAATGAAATCTGAGAAACCGGTTTGCAGTTGGTCGTCTTCGAAAGGGTTTTCGTGGATATAGAGTTTATTGTCATCGTACTGTCTGATGGCAATGATTTTCAAAAAATAACTCCAAAGCCATTTGCCCATTTGTAAATATCCAGCCGGAAATAGTAGAAATATCAATTCGGCTTCCATTTTCAGACGTTTTATAACATTCTCGCTTCTATTGAAAGGTTCTCCGTTTTTTATCTTTTCAACAAAGTTCTTCAACCACAATATGTTTGATCGTGCAATCACACATACACTACACATGATGTCCCGACCTTTTTCCTCCAATTTATCCCGGCTTTTTAATTTTGTATGGTATTCATCAATGCTGCCACAAATACTTGTTGACAGATTTCGCTCGTCTTCTCGTGTGATTTCAATTTTTGGACGTTTGTTGAATGTTTTCACATTGTTTACGGCACGCAAATAGTATTTATGGGATGTTTGAATGAAAAATCTCGTAGGATTGATCTAAAAAAAGAAAAGTTTATTTTATATGCGTAAATAGGTATAATGTCTTAAAGAAAATAATAATTTTTAAATTGTTCAACTTCTATCAACCGCAAAACATAGGATCAAATTTTTTTCACAGCATATCATTAGCTCTAAATAAATGCTTACCTTGCTGTTGCCTGCTGTTTCGATTGTTGTTAAATTTGACGTAATAACAAAACAACATAACAAAAATGCAAAAATGTTGCTAATCATAGTCATTTATTATTTATTTAATTATACTTTAGTAAAATACAAGTCATTCGTATGAAACTGTGTAACTTATAATTGACTATTATAATTGTAAGACTTTAGGCGGCTGTTAAAATTTACATTTGTATAAATCGTAAAAAAGTAAATAAATCTAATTTTTTATTTATTTTGATAACACTTGTTCACACAAATAGTATTTTCGGTCTGCTGACTGACTCATGGTGACGCTCTTTCTAAATACAATTTTGTTAAAATGTCTACAATTTAACTTCTTATAAACAAATTATAACAAAGCCTTAATTTTATGTTGAATAATATTGAAATTTTAGTGAATTATTTATGATTTTAACACAATAAAGTACTCTTTATCTATTTTTGTGTGCCCTTAATACATTACAATAACTTAAAAATCGATGGTTTTGAATTATTATTTTATCTTAAGTTGGTAATATGCTCTATTATTTGTAGTATTTGTGTACACAGACGTATGAATGTTTGTTTTTCAACTGCTTCATTCCTGAACTATTGTCATCATACACCTCCTTCACTCATTTTGTCCAGCTTTTTGAAATATTAGCGATTTTACTCATCGATAGGTTTATTAATACAGATTTTAAAATAATTTCACTAAAAAAAAATACTGCTTCATACTTACATATGTAAGGTAAATTATTCATAAAACGAAGTTATTACATTTTTAATAAAACCCATAGAAACAAAATACACACAATGACTATGTGTATTTTGCCAGCAGTTGGTCTTGTGGATTTTTTTTATATCAGTCGATTATAATATATGAAATATGAAACTATTGTGATTACTCGAAAATTTCTTAATATGTCCTTACGAGAAGCGAGCAGAGAATTAATTGGTTCTAAAGACAAGTGTTTGTAAAGGGATAATACAAAAATGAAGTAAATCGGGCTATACAATTGATTTTATGGTTCCATTTTTAAAAATTAAATGAAATTGTGTTGTTTGAAAAATTAAAGTTAAACAGGATTTTTAAAAATTAGGTAAAAAAACGTCCATAAATAAAATATGATTTTTTAAAAGTCGACACTAAAACGTTTGCTTAAACATTTATTTTGTTCTATTTTAGAAAAACGAATTATTTTTTAACTTTGATGTGAAGCTGAGAAGGTATTGATTCTACAGTGATGTGTTGGCTCCCCTAGTTCTTGTCAAAACTTTGAGGATTAGTATTTTTAGGTAAAATAAATACCTAAAATTAGTGTAGTGTGTAATTTATTTAAATACCTTTAAAAAATCGGAAAAACAGATTTTGTTTATTTTGCAAAAAATTGTTAATATTTTTATTTGTATAACATGATACGACTGCCTTCTTTGCAGTTGTAAATGTATAAAATGTCAAAAAAAAAATGTATTTATTTATTTTGTTACATACTAAACATTATTTTGGCTTCGATGCGGAACTGAGAAGGTGTTTGTTTTACAATGATGTGATAAAATAAAGTAATTCATGTATGGACAATAATTACAAACTTTATATGCTATTGATAACGTTATGTGGTAGCTCATATAATTTAAATTATGTTAAATAGTTTAAAAAGTATCTGGAATGACACTTGTTACAAAAAATGCAATTAATTTTTAATCAATTTTTTTTCGTATAAATTCTTAAACTAATTAATTAATAAACACTGTGTTGTTGATTTAAAATTTAAATATATTGAGCAGCCGACACTTTAACCATATCCATAAAATTCAAAAGCGTGTTATATTCGTATGGAGAGCAGTAGATTTTTAAATCGTTTAAATAGAAGTGGAAATCCATAATGATTATCTTTATCAATCTGGCGGTCGTTAGCTGGCCTTCGTTGACGTTAAATCTGAGCCAATCGATTTCGTTTGTGTTTGTACCGTTAACACTTTCGCTATTAATGAAAGGTTCGCCGTTTTTTTAATTTTTCAACAAAGTTCTTCAACCACAATGTGTTTGATTGTGCAAACTACAAATGATGTCCCGACCTTTTTTCTCTTATTTATCCCGGCTGTTTAATTTTAAATGGTATTCTTCAGCACTGCCAATAGCATTTGTTGACAAATTTTTCTCGTCTTCTTCTGTAAATTTTTGCTATTTTTGGTCGTTTTTTGAATGTTTTCACATTATTTACAGCACGTAAATAGTTATAATGGTTTGGTGTAATAAAAAATCGTGTAGGATAAATCTAGAAAAATGTATAAATTTGTATAATTAAAAAAAAATTATTAAATATAAATTGCGTACAGATATAATTGTTTTATGATAACTTAAATTACAAATGTCAGTTTTTGATTGGAAGTTATGAAGATATTGTCTACTATGACTACTAATATACTTCCATAGCAATACAGAATTTATTATAGTTAGTATAATAAAAAAGATCTAAATTTCAGTATGATGCAGCTGTAAAATATAGTTTATTTTGATTATTTTTTAAGGAATTGTATTAATATGACTAAAGTCACAGAAACTTCTCATTTGTTCAAATAAATATTCTTAGTTACATATATATCTTATATTATTATACATATTAGAAACTTCCTTTTTAAACGAAAGTAATAATTTTTAAATTATTCAACTTCTATCAACCGCAAAACATAGGATCAAATTTATTTCACAGCATAGTAATAGCTCTAAATAAATGCTTACCTTGCTGTTGCCTGCTGATTAGAATGTTTTTAAATTTAACGTTACAACAAAACAACATAACAAGAATGTAAAAATGTTCCTAATCATAGTTATTTATAATTTTTTTAATTGTACTTTGGCAAAATACAAGTCATTCGTATGGTACTGTACAACCTATACTAAACTGTTATAATTGCAAGACATAAGGCGGCCGCTAAATTTTACATTGTAATAAATCGTAAAAAAGTAAATATATGTATTTTTAAGACTATTTTGAAAACGCTTGTTCACACAAATGGTATTTTTCGATCTGCCCACGTATGGTGTTCGTACTCTGTCTAAATAATATTTTGTAAAAATGTCTACAATTTAGCTTCTTATAAAAAATGTGTATCTTAATTTTAAGTTTAATATATTGAAATTTTAGTGAACTTTTAGTGTTTTGAATGCTATAAAGTAATCACATATGTATTTGTGCGCACTTTATACATAACAACAACATAAAAATCGATGGTTTTGAATTATTATTATATCTTAAGTTGGCAATATTATCTACTTGTAGTATTTGTGTACACATACGTATGAATATTTGATTTTCAACAGCTAATTTTTTTGACCTATATCAAAATAGGAAAAACATATTTTGTTTTTTATAAATAAAATTGTTAATATTTATATTTGTATAATATTTTATGAGAGTTCTTGTTGAAATTGATTATATAAAAATCACTATAAGTGATCTAACCAATGCAATAACCAGTAAAACAGTAAATGACACTAATTCAATAACTTATTTATCTAGAACCTATTTACTCAAATCGGTGAAACTGTTTAAAAAGCATAAGTAAATCATTTAACTTTTAATTATTATTCAGTGATACTTTTCAAAAAAATAAAACAACAATTTTGAATATTTTTATTTTATCACACAACATTGATTACAGCATAAAATATAAACATTATGTTATTAATATGTTTATTTTTAAATTATAACATAAAAATACTACATAAGATGTAATTCATTTTTAAGATTTTTTCTTAAAATGTATTAAACCTAATTTAATTAATGAACATTGTGTTATTGATTTAAAATTTAAATATATTGAGCGGCTGTCAATTAAACTACATCCATAAAATGCAAAAGCGTTTTATGTTCGAACGGGAAGTAGTAGCTATTTAATTCGTTTAAATAGGATTGGAAATCTAAAATGATTGTCTTTATCAAGCTGTCGTTCGAAAGTTGACCTTCGTTAACGTTAAAACTGAACCAATCGATTCCATTTGTGTTAGAACCGTTTAAATCGTTCAGGATCCCATTGGCCTTTGCCCTCACACTTGCTAATACGCCTTTTACGACGTCGATATTCCTCACTTGTAAAAAGACGAGTTCTGATGAAATATCCAATAGGAATTCTTCTTTGATTGACATATTCAATGCTTTAACGATAACGTCGTTAATAAGTTTTTTTATTTCTTTTAGCGTCGGTTCGTTGAGTATAGGTAAGAGTTTTTCATAAACATATATTATAACCGAAATGTAGCAATAAAACGTAGCGTCGATAATTTTGATCAACAAGTGTTGGTGATCGAGCCGACCGTACGGATTGGAAATCCAAGTGCGATTTTCTACAAATGTTCTGGTTATAACCATTCGTTCCGATGTCGTTGTCTCACCCTACTCCAATCGACATTGAACCCCTGGGTGATGGTCCCTCCTCTGAACAACAATTGTCTTTCGTCTTCCCAAAATGGTTTCAGATATAAAACGTCTATCAGTGCGTTGTAATTACGGTCGAGTGGACCTAAAGCATTCGAGTTTCTAAACCATCTGGAACTACTTAGATCGGTAAACATTTTATCGGATTTTCTCTTGTTTTTCGTAACAAAATCAGGTTCCATTACAGTCGGTGGTAGGTATTTTTCAGCGATACAATTTTCGATGAAATCTGAAACACCGTGTGGCATTTGGTCGTCTTCGAAAGGGTTTTCGTGGATATAGAGTTTATTGTCATCGTACTGTCTGATGGCGACGATTTTCATAATATAACTCCAAAGCCATTTGCCCATTTGTAAATCTCCAACCGGAAATAATACAACCATCAATTCGGCTTCCATTTTTAGACGTTCTATAACAGGCAAGCTATTTCTGAAAGGTTCTCCGTTTTTTAACTTTTCAACAAAGTTCTTCAACCACAATATGTTTGTTTGTGCAATCACAGAAAAGCTGCATTTGATGTCCCGCCCTTTTTTCTCTAATTTTTCGTGACTTTTTAATTTTGCATGGTATTCTTGTATACTGCCACAAAAACTTGTTGACAGATTTACCTCGTCTTCTTGTGTGATAACAATTTTTGGACGTTTATTGAACGTTTCTACATTGTTTACGGCACGTAAATAGTTTCTATGAGTTGTTGGAACGATAAATCGTGTAGGATATATCTAGAATAATTTATAATTTTATACAATTAAAAAAGTAACTAAAAAAATAATATGCATGTTACCAACTACACGAGGATGAAGTAAAACTTCTCTCAGAGTCATTCAACCGATAGAGCTTGAGGTTTGCTTTGCAATAGAATAAATAAATATACTTAAAAATGTTATTTTCAGTTTAAATTTATTTAACCTAATAATATTATTATTTTATTATGCATTAGTTTACAAATTAATTATACCATATTTACATGTTGTGATAATTTTCTGATTCTACGATCATGACGGATGTAATTGGTTTATGATGACAGAAATTACTTATATAAGTTTTTGGTTGCATGTTATGAAGTTATCGTCTGCTATGACTAAATAAATATTTCCATAGCAATTTAAAATATATAGTTTGTGTCACTCGACGATAAATTAAGATAGTATTAACAGCTCAATGTTGGAATCTTTCACTATGACGTATTCTAATGGTAAACATCAGCCTATTAGCTGTTAGTCTCTTGTTCATACAACTCTCAAAAACATATTTATTATAATTTCAATTTAATATGAGTTAAAAGCCCTTTGTTAGAGATTACACATAGATTTAAACAAACAAACCATTCGAATCATTTACCACAATGTGAGACAACGCGCACGCGCAACTAAAAACGGTCGCGACTGCCAACCTTAACCACAGACGACAATCTTTTTTTTTTTGTAACCTCTGTAATGAAGTTTCACTTCAATAAAAAAATTTGATAATTCTTATTGAACTATTTAAAACCAAAAACCGAACTTAATCATCATTGAAACAATCAACGATTTATTCAATGAGTATTTTGCTTCAAAGTAAAATAATGCTGCTCTCAAATAAATATTTAAATACAATTAATAAAATGCAAAATATAAGATCGAAATTATTTCACAGCATAAATAATAGCTCTCTAAATAAAATGCTTACCTTGCTGTTGCCTGCTGATTCGATTGTTTTTAAATTTAACGTTAAAGCAAAACAACATAACAAAACTGCAAAAATGTTCTTAATCATAGTTATTTATAATATAAATAATTATAATTTGCAAAATACAAGTCATTCGTATGATACTGTTTAACTTATACTAAACTATTATAAATGCAAGACGTTAGGCGGCCCCTAAATTTTACATTGTAATAAATCGTAAAAAAGTAAATAAATCTACTTTTTTTTATTTATTTTGAAAACACTTATTCACACAAATGGTATATTTCGGTCTACCAACGTATGGTGTGATCATAGTCTAAATAATATTTTGTACAAATTTCTACAATTTAACTTCTTATGAACAATTTATAACAAAGCCTTAATTTTATGTTGAATAATATTGAAATTTTAGTGAATTATTTATGATTTTAACACAATAAAATACTCTTTATCTGTTTTTGTGCGCACATTATACATTACAATAACTTAAAAATCGACGGTTTTGAATTTGTATTAAATCTTAAGTTGACAATATTCTCCATTTTTATTGTAGTATTTGTGTACACAGATGTATGAATATTTGTTTGTTTTTCAACTGCTTAATTTCTGTGCGTCATCGTACACCTCCTTCACTGATGTCGTCCAGCTTTTTAAAAAATTAGCGATTTTACATTGTATATATGAATACTGATTATAAAATAATTCCAATACAACAAGTATGAAGTAAATTATGCTGTACAATTGATTTTATATTCCCATTTTTTTTAATATTAAATTTAATTGTGTTGTTGAGAAAATAAAATTCAGACATATGATTATTACAAATTAGGTGAAAAATGTCCATAACTCATGATTTTTAATAAATCAACACTAAAACATTTTATTAAAAAATTCTTTTATTCTATTTTAGAAAAACGAATTATTATTTAGCTTCGTTGTGAAACTGAGAGACTTCATCGAGACTTACCAAACGGGGATACTCTATTTTATAATAGATTCTTTTACACCTTTGAGTTTGCCGTTATTATGCAGAATTTATGTAAATTATATTAACTCCATGTTATTGTTTTCTTGGTGTAAGAATTGCTGCCTATACCTCGCTTCTCAAAAGTCTTGTCAAGAAAAACGGAAACGGATTTAGTTTTATAAGTAAAAAAATTGTTAAAATTTATATTAAAGTTTTGGTTAAAATTGATTGTATAAAAAACACTACAAGCGTTTTAACCAATACAATAACCAGTACAACAGTAAATGACACTTATTCAATAACTTGTTTTTCTAGAGACGATTTACTCGAGTAGGTAAAACTGTTAAAAAAGCATAAGAGAATTATTTAATTTTAAATTTTTATTCAGTGATACTTTTCAAAAAAATGAAACAATAATTTTGAATATTTTTCTTTTATTACACAACATTGACTACAACATAAAATACAAACATTGTGTTATTAATAAAATGTCTTTTTTATTAAATGTACTATAATTATTATAAAATAAAATTATTCATGTCCATACATGAATCCAATTATTACAAACATATTATGCTCTAGATAACATTATGCGGCGGCTCAAATAATTTTAATTATATTAAATAGTTTTAAATATATCATTAGTAAATATTTTAAATTTAATAATTATCCGGAATCACACTTGTTACAAAAAATACAATTAATTTTTAAGATTTTTTGAATAGTTTAACACACCAACTTAATTAATGAACATTGTGTTATTGATTTAGTATTTAAATATATTGAGCAGCCGAAAATTTAACTACATCCGAAAAATGCAAAAGTATTTCATATTTAAACGGTAAGAAGTATCTTTTTAATTCGTTTAAATAGAATTCGAAATCTGAAATGATTATCTTTATCAAGCTGTCGTTAGAAAGTTGACCTTCATCAATGGTGAAACTGAGCCAATCGATTTCGTTTGTATTGGCACCGTTCAAATCGTTTAGGATCCCATTGGCCTTTGCCCTCACACTTGCTAATATGCCTTTTATGACGTCGATATCCCTCATTTGTGAACAGTCGAGCTCTGAAAAAATAACTAACAGAAATTCTTCTTTGATCGATACATACAATGCTTCATTGATAACGTCGATAATCAGTTCTTTGATTTCTTCTAGCGTCGGTTCGTTGAGTATAGATAATTGTTTTTCATAAATATATATTATAACCGAAATGTAGCAATAATATGTAGCGTCGATAATTTTGATCAACAAGTGTTGGTGATCCAGCCGACCGTACGGATTGGAAATCCAAGTGCGATTTTCCACGAATTCTCTGGTAATAACCACTTCGTTCCGATGTCGTTGTCTCACCCTACTCCAATCGACATTGAACCCCTGGGCAATGGTCCCTCCTCTGAACAACAATTGTCTTCCGTCTTCCCAAAACGGTTTCAGATATAAAATGTCTATTAGTCCATTATAATTACGGTCGAGCGGATGCGAAGCAATCAAGTTTTTAAACCATCTGGAATCACTTAGATCGGTGAACATCTTTTTGTATTTACTCTCGTTTTTTGTAACAAAATCGGGATCCATTGCAGCCGGAGGTAGGTAATTTTCAGCTATACAATTTTCAATGAAATCTGAGAAACCGGTTTGCATTTGTTCGTCTTCGAAAGGGTTCCCGTGGATATAGAGTTTATTGTCATCGTACTGTCTGATGGCTACTATTTTCAAAAAATAACTCCAAAGCCATTTGCCCATTTGTAAATCTCCGACGGGAAACAGTACCACTATCATTTCAGCTTCGTTTTTTAGACGTTTCACAAAATTCTCGTTATTAATAAAAGGTTCTCCGTTTGTTATCTTTTCAACGAAGTTCTTCAACCACAATACGTTTGATTGTGCAAACACACAAAAACTACATATGATGTCTCGACCTTTTTTCTCTAATTTATCCCGGCTTTTTAGTTTTAAATGGTATTCATCAATACTTCTACAAACACTTGTTGTCAGATTTCGCTCGTCTTCTCGTGTGATGTCAATTTTTGGACGTTTTTTTAATGTTTTCACATTATTTACGGCACGTAATAAGTTTTTATGAGTTATTTGAACGAAAAATCGTGTAGGACAAATCTAAAATGATTTATAAATTTATATGATTAAAAAAAGGTAATTCAAAAATACAATGCGTGTTAGGAGTACGCGCGGAAATAAAAAAAATTGAATAATTCTTATTAAACTATTTAAAACCAAAAATACTACTTAATCATCCTAGAAACAATCAATGATTTGTTCAATAACTGTTTTGTTTCAAAATATATAAAGTTAAGTATGATACTCCTCTTAAGTAAATATTTAAAAAGAAAATTAATATAGTTTATTTTGATTATTTAGCCTGAAATTGTATTATTATGACTAAACTCACAGAAACTTCTTATTTGTTCAAATAAATATTCTTAGTTACATGTGTATTTTAACAAAAGAACATTTATAACTTATATTATTATACTTATTAGAAGCTTCCTTTTTAAACGAAAGTAATAATTTTTAAATTGCTTAACTTCTATCAACCGCAAAACATAGGATCAAATTTATTTCACAGCATAGTAATAGCTCTAAATAAATGCTTACCTTGCTGTTGCCTGCTGATTCGATTGTTTTTAAATTTAACGTTGTAGCAAAACAACATAACAAGAATGTAAAAATGTTCCTAATCATAGTTATTTATAATTTTTTTAATTGTACTTTGGTAAAATACAAGTCATTCGTATGATATTGTGTAACTTATAATAAACTATTATAATTGTAAGATGTTAGGTGGCCGCTCAAATTTAATATATTTATTATTTGAAAACACTTGTTCACACAAAAGGTGTTTTTCGGTCTGCTGACTCATGGTCATGACCAATCTGTCTAAATAATATTTTGTAAAAATGTCTACAATTTAGCTTCTTATAAAACGTTTATAACAAAGCCTTAATTTTAAGTAGAATAATATTAATTCACTCTAAATCATTTGCTTAAAAACTATTTTTATACTATTTTAGAAAATATTATAAAATTGTGAGGCTATGTAGGTATTGAATCTACAGCGATGTGCTTGTTTTTTGTGTCTGTAAACATGTTATTATTTTTGGTCTCCCCTCGCCACCCTATCTATCACATGGAGAATTACCAGACGGGCATACCCTATTTTATAATAGATTTTCGTACACCTTTGAGTTTGCCGTTATTATGAAGAATGTTTGTAAATAATTATAATTCCGAATTATCGTTTTTTTTTTGGTGTAACAACTGTTGCCTATACTTGGCTCCTCTAAAGTCTTGTCAATACTAGTATCTATTTGATTTTACCTAATGAAGTAGTGTGTAATTCATAAAATACCTATAACAAAATCGGAAAGAGGATTTTGTTTTTTATGAAAAAAATTGTTAATATTTATATTTGTATAACATTACATTAAAGTATATTTTGTTAAAATTGATTATATAAAAATCATTATTAGTGATCAAACCAATACAATAACCAGTAAAACAGTAAATGACTCTTAATCAACTTAAATAACTTGTTTATCTAGAATCGATTTAGTCGAATTAATTTTTAAAACATTAATTTTGGATATTTTTCTTTTATCACATAACATTGATTACAACATAAAATATAAACATTGTGTTATTATGTTTTTTTTTAAATATACCATAACTATAGTATAATAAAGTAATTTATGTATGGACAAATATTACTAACTTGTTATGCTCATATAGTTTTAATTATGTTTAATAGTTAAAAATATATCATTGATAAATAATTAAAATTAAAAAATTATCCGGAACGTCACTTGTTAAAAAAATTACATTACTTATAATACCTAACTTAATTTATGAACATTGTGTTATTGATTTAGAATTTAAATATATTGAGCAGCCGACAATTTAATCATATCCACAAAATGCAAAAACGTTTCATATTTGAACGGGAAACAATACCTTTTTAATTCGTTTAAATAGAATTTGAAATAATAACTCCAAAGCCATTTGCCCATTTGTAAATGTCCAACCGGAAACAGCGCGACTATCAATTCGGATTCCATTTTAACGCGTTTTATATCATTCTCGCTATTAAGAAACGGTTCTCCGTTTTTTAACATTTCAGCAAAGTTCTTCAACCGCAACATGTTTAATTGTGCAATCACACAAAAGCTGCATATGATGTCCCGACCTTTTTTCTCTAATTTATCCCAGCTTTTTAATTTTAAAATGTATTCTTCAATACTGCCACAAGTATTTGTTGACAGATTTTTCTCGTCTGCGGGTGTAATAACTATTTTTGGACGTTTATTGAATGTTTTCACATTATTTATGGCACGTAAAAAGTTTTCACGAGTTCTTGGAATAAAAAACCGTGTAGGATAAATCTAAAATAAGTTATTTGTATAGTTATAAAAAAAGTCTCTTTAAAATAAAAACACATTGTATAATTGTTGTTAAACCATTCTAAAATAAAAATGTAACTTGGTCAATGATTATTTTGATTCAAAATGAAGTAAACTAAATTTCAATATGTAGCTGTAGTTTTACTTTATTTTGATATTATTGACTGACTAAATTAACAAAAACTTCTCATTTGTTCAAACAAATATTCTTAGTTATTGTGTGTATTTTAATAAAATAACATACATAACGTATATTTTTATACTTATTGGACGTTTTCTATCGCAATAAAACATCTCAATGGATGTACATAGTAACCTAGTAATAACATAGTAAATTTTTTAATTTTTTAGAGGCTTTATTTTATTATACAAATTTTCAAATGAAATAATAATTTTTATATTTTTTTAAACGCAAAATGTAATATCGAAATAAGACCACAGAAAGTCTTCAGTTTAAAATTAATGCTTACCTTGCTGTTATTTGCTGGTTCGATTGTTTTTTAATTTTAACGTTATAGTAAAACAACATAAATAAAATGCACAAATGTTGCTAATCATTGTTATTTATTTACTTTTTAATTATTCTTTAGTAAAATACAAGTCATTCGTATAATATTGTGTAACTTATACTGAACTATTATAATAGCAAGACGTCAGGCGGCTGCTAAATTTTACATTGTGTTTAATTGCAAAAAAAGCATAAATCAATAATTTTATTTTTCAGTTTTATTCGACAACACTTGTTCATACAAATTGCAACGGTTTTTGATATTATATTATTGTTTAAGTTGATTTATAAACATTGTGTTTTTAATTTAACATTCAAATAACAGCGGACGATATAGAATTTTTTTTAGAGCTCCGTATTCATTTTTTTTTTCAGTATAGGTGTTCTTAACTATGCAGACAGGGTGAACATTTAATTTACATAATCTTCAAATGATTTTTTTTCAATGAGTGAACGCTATTTTGTTGGTATTTTAGACCAAAATCCGACAAAATTTGCCCATTTATTATGGTAAAATTTCTATTCTGTAAAGTCATTTGAGTTCTTTGACTACTCTTTACTCGGCTGTGTAGGGGTTTCAATTAAAAAACTCATTTTTTTAAACTCAAATATAATTTTAAAAATGTCTACATTACAAAAAAATATTTTACTTAAATAAAGCAATACATCAAAAGTCAGTGTGTATAATTTTACAGATCTGAAATCGGACCATCCTGAGTAGTCGAAAATGTTGTCAGACTTTTTAAAGATATCGAGCAGCCGACAATTTGACTACATCAACAAAATGTAAAAGCGTTTTATATTCGTATGGCGAGCAGTAGCTTTTTAATGAGTTCAAATAGAAGTGGAAATCCATAATGATTATCTTTATCAATCTGCTGGTAGACAGTTGGACTTCGTCGACGTCGAAACTGAGCCAATCGATTTCGGTGGTTTTTGTACCGTTTAAATCGTCCAGGAGCTCATTGGCTTTTGCCGTCACTCTTGCTAAAATGTCTTTTATGTCGTCAACGTCGCGTGTTTTTGCCAACCGGAGTTCTGATAAAATAACTACAAGAAATTCATCTTTGATCGATAAATCCACTGTTTCGTTGATAACGTCGTGAACAAGATCTTTGATTTCTTCTAGCGTCGGTTCGTCGAGCAGGGACGATTGTTTTTCATAAACATAAAGTATAACCCAAATGTAGCAATACAATCTGGCGTCGATAATTTTGATCAACAAGTGTTGATGATCCAGCCGACCGTACGGATTGTGAATCCAAGTGCGATTTTCCACGAATGCTCTGGTAATGCCCATCTCCTTCCGGTGTCGTTGTCTCACCCTACTCCAATCGACATCGAACCCCTGGGTTATTCCTCTGAACAACAGTTGTCTTTGGTCTTCCCAAAATGGTTTCAGGTATAAAACGTCTAACAGTGCATCGTAATTACGGTCAAGGGAAAAGTCTTTAAACCATTTGGAATCGCGTAGGTCGGTAAACAGCTTATCGCTTATACTCGTGTTTTTTGTAACAAAATCCGGTTCAACTGCAGCCGGAGGTAGGTATTTTTCTTGCACACAATTGCCAATGAAATCCGAAACACCTGCTTGCAGTTGATCGTCTTCGAAAGGGTTCTCGTGGATATAGTGTTTATTGTCGTCGTATTGTCTGATGGCGATCAATTTCAAAAAATAACTCCAAAGCCATTTGCCCGTTTGTAGATTCTCCACCGGATATAGTGCAACTATTAATTCGGCTTCCTGTTTAAAATGTTTTATTTTAACACTTTCGTTACTAATGAAAGTTTCTCCGCTTATTAACTCTTCGACTATGTTCTTCAAGCACATTATGTTGGATTGTACAATTACACAAAAACTACACATGACGTCCCGACCTTTTTTCTCTAACTTATCGCGGCTTTTCAATTTTAAACGGTATTCATTAATGCTGTCGCAATCTGTTGTTGACAGTTTTTTCTCGTCTGTGGGTGTAATAACTATTTTTGGACGTTTGTTGAAAGTTTTTAAATTATTTACGGCACGTAAATAATTTTTATGAGTCGATTGGATGATAAATCGCGTAGGATTAATCTAAAAAAAAAAATACTTAAATTTATATAGCTATCAAAGTATAATTTTTAAAAATAATCCAAATCGGAGCTTTCGGTTTAAACGGCTAATAATTGTTAGTATACTATTTAAAAGCAAAAATGTAATTTGGTCGTCCTCGAAACAAGCTATGGTTTATTCAATGACTATTTTGCTTCAAAATATAATAAACTTATATCCAGTACGATAGTAGCTGTTAAATATAATTTATATTGTTTTAATTGTCTAAAAATATATTATTATGGTTAAGTTAACAGATACTTATCATTTGTCCATACATATTCTTAGCTGTAGTTGTAATTTAACAAAATATCATATATAAAGTATAATATTATACATAGCAGAAGCTTCCAATTATTATAAAACATTTTAACGGTTGTAATAATTTTTATATGGTTCAACTTGTGTAAACCGCAAAATATAACATTCAAATTACTTCACAAAAAAATGATAGCTCAAAATCAATGCTTACCTTGCTGTTGCCTGCTGATTCGATTTCTTTTATACTTGACGTTATAGCGAAACAACATAACAATAATGCACAAATGTTGCCTATCATAGTTATTTATTATGTTCTCAATTATACCACCTTAAATAAAATTCAAGTAATTTGTATGATATGGGGTGACTTATGTAGTATAAGTCAAAGTAAACTGTTATACTCGCAAGACGTTAGACGGCCGCTTTATTGTACATAGTATAGAATTAATTAAAAGCATAAGTAAATAATTACAGTTTTTAATTGAATTCGACAACACTTGTTCTCACAAATGGGTTTTTTTTTTGGTCTGCTGACGTATGTTGATTATATACTATACTCTGCCTACATAATTTTTTTTTACAAATTTCTACGATTTAACTTATTAGAAAAAAGTAATAACAAATCCGTCATTTTATGTCAAGAAATATGTACGTATTTATTTATATTGCATATATTAACTTAATAATCGAATGGTTTGAATTATGATAAGTCAATAATACTTTACACGTTTATTGTAGTATTATGCACACAGATGTATCAATATTTATTTTTCAATTGCCAGATGATATTGGTATAACTTGTTAGCAGTTTGTCTTGTGAATATATTTTTATAGTGTCAGTTTTATGTTTTATGACATGATTTTTATCTGTGATAAAATTTAATATGGTAGCAATGTAACAACGCAAAAGTTTGTCGTCATAAAAACGTTACGCTGTTATCTGATGAGAGATCGGAGATGGGGGGTAAGAGATAAGATATGAGGGATGGGGTTGGGGTTGGGGTGGGATTTAGCTCTGGCACAGAACCGAAAAAAGTGTTACCGAAAAAGCGTAACGCTGTTATTTTAAATTATGTGTTGCGTTCACATCGATCAAATTGTAACTGAAAAATAATTTTTTGGTAACACTTTTTTCGGTTATGTACCAGAGCTAATTCCCACCCACACTAAAACTGTGGGGGGGGGGGGTACAGACATAATTGAGAATGTTCAGTTCAATTTTTTTAAATTATAAGTTATAAATTAAACACGCCTATTTCTAATGATTTGCAAATCTCCCACTTGGGATTCACGTCTTGTGAATTAAAGAGAAATGTTGCTAACATCATGTTGTTGTTCAGTGGCGTAACTTGAACATTTTGGTTCTGGTACACATTTTCACTGTGCGTATAAAATATGTATACAGGGTGATTCTTTTGTCAAGAACCAGTCAATATCTCACCGGGTTTAATTATTACTAATTGATTTTTTTTTCTTCCTAACTTACACGATTCGTTTACCATATGTATAAACTTAAGCAAATTAAATTAAAAAACGCGTTGCCGGCTAAATAATTCCTAAAAAAAAAAATCGATATATACCTGGGTTACCGTGGATAAATGTTATTACCTCGTGTTCTGTCGTACAGATAGCATTTTTTGTTTCACTGAATTTAATAATTGTAATATTGTTAACTATCAAACCTGCATTCATTCAAAATGGAAGGAGCATACCCTTATTATTATTGGGTACGTATATATATATATATATATATTATAAGATTTTATCATGAACGTTTGTTAAGAGCTTAGCACGTCCATGGCAGTTGTATGATGTTCCCTGGCCTTGTCGTTCACCCTGGAGAGACCGCCCGTGACCGACTACTAGTAGGGCTGAGCGCTCACGGCGAGCCGTGTCAGGTTGCAGGACTTAAGTTAAAGTCGTCCTTGGGGGTGGATCCCCTGTCCAAGTTAGGGTTATCGCGCGCTAAGTCTCAGTAGATGGCTGAACACACTGTGATTCCAATGCGGTGTCCCATAACCTTCTCTCTACCCTAGCGGCTGAGTAATTAGCGAAAAACATTCATTTTTCTAATTTCAATTTAGAAATGTTGAGATTTTTGCAGTGTGTTTTTTGCCGCATAGCGGTATTTTGTTCATCCCGGGGCCGTTAATCTGTCTGGATTGGTCCAGGACCTATATGCAACGGGTTCGACCCCCCAAGAGCAAAGGAAACAGGAGAAATTTAGGGGAAACGATGTTGAACATAATTAGTGTATAATGAGATATTGAGCGGTTCACGATAAAATGATCACTCTGTACAAGATACATAATATTATAACTAATCTTAGTGTTCAGACGAATATTCAGCATGCAGTTTGTAGGACAATGATCAGAACGGCGGGAGGGAGGGGGGTTATTGCACACTGTAAAAAAAATCGGAAAAATATTCAACTACCTCTCCGAAAAACCGAAACATTGTAACACAATGTTTACACCCCAGACCAAAATTAGTGTGGGGCCCCCTCCCCTCCTCAGACCAAAATTGGAAATTTTTAAGTTGCTGCGTGTAAATTAACAACAGTCAATTTTTAGTTGCAATAAACCGTATAGAACAGTAATGTATTTTAAACAACATTTTGATTTTTGGGGGGTCTCCATTTCTTTTTTTGTATTACCTGGTGTCCGTAATTTCTATGTTCTTATTTTTCGTAAAGACGGTGTTTTTTACTCTCAATCTAAGCCACCCCCCTCATTCAATGCCGACCACTAAAAACGTATTTATCTAACATAAATATTTGAAAAATGAATTTGTCAAACGTTCTAAGTGCCAAAGTATAAAAATTGAACTTTATAATTTAAATTGCATTTTATCCATTACCGAATTGTATTACTCACAATATATTTCAATTATGATTTCGTATTCTTTTTTTTTTTTTTTTTTATAACAAAGCTAAATTCCGCAACAGTGTCGGCGGTGACCACTATAATTTTCGGGATAACAACAGATAATCTAAGCTTATCTAATTATATTATTTGTAAATATTGTAGAAATATGACTTTACTTGGGAAATACTGTATTTTTGTTGCACAGAGAAGCCACATTTTCATTTTTCCTATTGTGTTGTGTGTTTTATAGATAAAAATTATTATACAAAATTTACATATGTACACATTGTTTTTTTATGAAATAGTGTTAGATTTATATATAATTATTATTTAATGAAATAAATCATAGAATATTATATATGACCCGTCCAGCACTTAAATAATTAATTTATTTATTAAATAATTAAAGAATTTTTATAAACATGTTTTCAATTATTAATTTTGGATTTATAAATGAATTACCAGAAAGCTGAAATGTTTTACATAAAATACTGATTTTTAATGATTTTGTTTGGTGACCTATAATACTATAAAAAAAAAAACAGTAAAAAAGAAAAAAAACTAAAATATTCATTACGACCATGGCCAATATAGGCTAAGCAAATTTGGAAACGCGTATTTTATTGTAACAGACGTGCAAAATAAGTATGCTCCAATATAAATGTTAATAAGTAAGTACGCTGGTACGAGGTACCAAGTTTATTCTGATATCTGAGAAAATTATTTATACGCTAAAAAAAAGTAATTAAGTTATCAGAATGATTCAAACTATGATGGGTATTGTATTTTCTACTCTGTCCATTGTTATATAAATGTTAACGAACAGTAGCTATAAAAAAGATTACCTGCGACGTCCTCTTAAGTCTACAAAAGTTCATGAAGTTTATTCGAGGTTTATGATCCAATACGATTTTAGTTAATAAAACCTATTTGGTAATGTGTTCAATTACACACAAAAGATAATATATTTTTTTGAATTTCTCGTACACCCAAACGATACATTTGTGTTTTAATGAAATAAAACCGTAGTAAACTTAAGCAAGTATACATAAACTATAATATCATGCTATTTTGGACTTACAAGAAATAGGCTTGGAGCATAAGCTATACTGTTACTAAATGAACACCATTAAGATGAAAATTAACTTTAAACCTTTTTTACAACAATTAATCAAAAATGAAGTTGTACTTGATACATACTATAAGTTATTTTTATACAATTTCGTTTATAAAATATAATTACACCGTTGCAGGTGGTTATGGATTCGCAGGCATACGTGCCATACGTCCCATATGCGTCGTACTGGCAGCCGGTAAGTACACTGCATATGACCTATGTGCACAAACGGTCATACTATCACAAATCAGACTAATGGTCTATAAGTGAAAATTTGTTTACTGAAATCGTTTTTTTCTGTTGTAGAACCCCCTGCCATTTTTTGCCACTCCGCTTACATCGCCGGTGGAGTCAGATACACCCGAAACATCGTCGTCGGTGGTAGATATTTCGATGACGCCACCAGCGGTGGTATTGAGGGAATCGTCGTGCCAGGCCACGGCCACTGCGCAGGCGTGGACGCAGGCCACCGCGACTGCGCAGGCGTCATCCCAGGCCACGGAAACGGCAGAGAAGCGGTCTCAGACCATGCCAACTGCAGATGCATCGACTCAGTCTTGTCGGTCCATGACAACGCAAACAGAAGGCTCGACGGCATCCTCTGCCCAACTGTCAGCAACGGCAAGTCAGGGAGTTACGGCTGGAGCTGCGGATACGACGGCACCCTCTGCCCAAATGACTAAGGCTGCCTCGTCGGCAACGGCGCGTCAAGAAGTAACGGCTGGAGCTACGGGCACGACGTTACCCCCTGCTCAACTGACCATGGCTGGATCGCCAAACACGGCAAGTCAGAAAGTTACGGCTAGAGCTACGGGCACGACGTTACCCCCTGCTCAACTGACCAAGGCTAGATCGCCGACCACGGCAAGTCAGAAAGTTACGGCTAGAGCTGCGGGCTCGACGTTACCCCCTGCTCAACTGACCAATGCTGGATCGCCGACCACGGCAAGTCAGAAAGTTACGGCTAGAGCTACGGGCACGACGTTACCCCCTGCTCAACTGACCAAGGCTAGATCGCCGACCACAGCAAGTCAGAAAGTTACGGCTAGAGCTGCGGGCTCGACGTTACCCCCTGCTCAACTGACCATGGCTGGATCGCCGAACACGGCAAGTCAGAAAGTTACGGCTAGAGCTACGGGCACGACGTTACCCCCTGCTCAACTGACCAAGGCTAGATCGCCGACCACGGCAAGTCAGAAAGTTACGGCTAGAGCTACGGGCACGACGTTACCCCCTGCTCAACTGACCAAGGCTAGATCGCCGACCACAGCAAGTCAGAAAGTTACGGCTAGAGCTGCGGGCTTGACGTTACCCCCTGCCCAACAGACCAAGGCTGGTCTGCCGACCACGGCACGTCAGAAAGTTACGGCTAGAGCTGCGGGCTCGACGGCACCCCTTGCCCAACAAACCAAGGCTGGTTTGCCGACCACGGCGCGTCAGAAAGTTACGGCTAGAGCTGCGGGCTCGATGGCACCCCTTGCCCAACAGACCAAGGCTGGTTTGCTGCCGACCACGGCACGACAGAAAGTTACGGCTGGAGCTGCGGGCTCGACGGCACCTCCTGCCCAACTGTTGGCAACGGCAAGTCAGGGAGTTACGGCTGGAGCTGCGGGTACGACGGCACCCTCTGCCCAAATGACCAAGGCTGCCTCGTCGGCAACGGCGCGTCAGGAAGTTACGGCTGGAGCTGCGGGCACGACGTTACCCCCTGCCCAACAGACCAAGGCTGGATCGCCGACTACGGTAAATCAGAAAGTTACGGCTAGAGCTGCGGGCTCGACGGCACCCCTTGCCCAACAGACGAAGGCTGCCACGTCGACCACGGCGCGTCAGGCGATAACGGCTGAAGCAGGCGTAAGTGTTATTCCTTTTTTTTATAGCAATTCTAGCTTATTATTTGTCCTTATCCTCCACTCATTGCTTTTGTTATCTTTCATCGGTCCATAAATCTTCCTTAGAACTTATTCCTCTCTCCCATACTATCATCTTTCTTTCATCTTCGTCTTTTCGTAGTGGCTACATTTCCACTCCGTAGGTTACAACTGGACGCAGTAATGTCGTATATAGCTGTATCTTAAGCTCCCTCGATAAAGATATATATCCTAGCAGTTTTGCTAGTCCATAGAAAGATCTATTGCTGGCAAGTAACCTTGCTGAAATTTCCTTGACTATCTCATTCCTTCCAGATATAAATGACCCTAAGTATTTAAACTGCTTGGCTCTGCTGAAAACATAGTTTCTTACATTCAAGGATGGGTACACACCCGCAGTTTCTCATCTGCCAACGACCATGTACTCCGTTTTGGTTTCGTTTATCTGTAATCCTACTTTCGACGCCATTCTTTGTAGACGGTTGAACAGTGATTTCAAAGCATTAGGTGATTCTTCCATTAGTACTAAATCGTCCGCGTACGCCAATAGGCCTATTGCGGAGTCCTGTAGTTTCACTCCTTCGACGGGTCTAACGTTCATTGCTCTAATGATTTTATCTAACATTATATTAAATAACACCGGTGACATTGAGTCGCCCTGTCTCAAACCTGACTTTACTGATATTGGCTCCGTTTGACTACTTCCAACTTTGACTTTAATAAATGTCTCCATAATACTTATCTCCACTAACTTTATCAATTTTTGTGGGAAGTTAAATTCTCTCATAATGTTAATTTAACTCTTGACCATTGATTACGTTATCATATTATACGACGTTTTTATTATTTTTATACCACCTATGAAGTGGATATATTCATCGTCTGATGCTATTAAATGGCATTCTTACTTCTAATTTGACTGTGTTTTAGTAAAGGATAGGTTATATTTATTTTAACTTTATACTCGAGTTTTCGTTCAATTACCTGGACTAACTACACAGAACTTGAAAATTACTTTTTATGTCCACAGATGTCAAAAATGAAATACCCAAACGTATGTTTGCATGATTATTTTGTAACGTGCTCATGTCCGGACAAGTGGACGGTGTACCCGGTGAAAAAATAGACGTCCATACTGCCGGACAGGTAAAAATCTTAGCATAACCTCTCCGAACGGCGTCCCAGTTAAACCTCTTGTGATTGTTTACAGAATGCAAAACTATACAAAATAGCCAAAATGTTAGCGACAGATCCGACTTACGTCTTGTGATATCAAATACATAATTAACAATTAAAATGTAATATAATATTGAACATTCACTTATTATTAATAAAAGTATTAGTTAAATATAGAATTGCGTGTTTTAATGTCGTATTTGATCAGATAACTTTATTCAATTAAAGCTTAAGCACACATCATTTGTAGGTCAGTGTGCATTCGTTTGTGTGATTTAAGTTCAGAGTTAACAGAAAATTACTTCAAGCATACATCACGTATTTCGTATAGCTTTTATCTAATGTGTACTCGATTGTGTCTTGTTAGTTTGGAATTTTGAGAAAATGCTTTTAAGCACACACCACATTTGTGTGGCTTCTCACCAGTGTGTACTCTTTTGTGATTTCTCAGTTGTATTTTCTGAGAGAAAGCATTATTGTGATAATTAAAATTTGTAATCTAACAATAATGCATAAATATGCTAAAATAGTGAATTGAAACCTGAGAATTATTTAAATAAAATAAGGAACTTCGTTCCAAAAATTATTGACATAAAAATGTCGAATAATTATTAAACTTTTTTTTTTTTATCTTTTAACTAAAATAATTTTTTATTAATTTTACCCTCTAAACTACTCTTCAGATTTATTGTGTTTTTAAGTTCATTCCTTACCTCTGTAAACGAGAAATCACAGTAAAAATGTCTACGCTTAAATGAAAATCGGTTGTGTTTCCCACAAATGAATATATTGTGTAACGGGTTCTATCTGAAATAAAATTATAGAATATCTTTTGAACAATGTGGAGGTTTTTTAAAATCATTATCATACCACAATCTAGCACATACATTACACACAGTGGAACAGCATACACTACTACTAGTGGAAGTACTAGTAGATGCTACTTGAGAAGTTCTGAAAATAGATTTTTGGCGCTCGTTGAATTCATTTTGTCTCTCCGCGTTTGTTTTAGGCATAGCTAATGTTACAAAAATATGTTTAAGGTGAACGGAATCGAACTGCAGTTTATTTATTTTATATTACGGCCTACATATATAAATAAACCTAATTCTTTTTTAATTGTATTTAAATAGCAATGATATGTAGTTGTTAATTATTTAAATTTAATCACACAAAGAAATAACAAGAAAGAAAAGAGAGAAAAAACTAAAAAAACCGTTTTCGGATTATATCATTACCTATATCATCACTTCAGATTTATTCAAATTTCATTTATAATTTTTTATTAAAATATAATTACCTAATAATTTTTTGTTACGGTTTATAAAATGTACAATATACATATTATATTAAGTATATTACCTAATTCTAATTTTCTATTCTATTTTACTTATTTATTTTATTAATTTAATAAAATACATACTTGTACATTATAATTTTTTTTATATAATATAATAGTTATTTTATAATTTTTACATTTTAATAGTAATAAAATGATTAGATCAAACAACTTTAAACTTAACCCGTGTCTTGTTAGGCGATGACAATATATGAAAATATCATATATAAAGCTATAGCTTTCTTATCTGACGAAGTGAACTATTTTTTTTTACAGCCATGTGTTTTAAAGGAGATAATACAAAAATGGGGCTATACAATTAATTTCAAAGTCCCATTTTTTTTAAAAATTAAATTAAATGAAACTTTGTGATTTGTAAATAATAGATGGAAAGGATTACTATTAATTCGGTGATAAAGGACACAAATATGATTTTTTAAAAATCGACACTAAAACTTTTGCTTGGAAAATTATTTTATTCTATTTTGAAAGAACGGATTTTGCTTTTATCAATAAAATTGTTAACAATTATTTGTATAATTTGATATATTAAAGTAGTTGTTAAAATTTATTGCATAAAAATCATTATTAGTGTACAGTTAATCTAACCAATACAATAACCGAAAAAACAGTAAATGGCACTTAATCAATAAGGTAAAATAAGGTAAGTTAATTGACTTTAATTTTTATTCTGCAACACTTGTCTAAATAGCAAAGAAGTGAAATAATTATGGATATTTGCCATTACTGCACTACATCGGTCATTACTTGATATATGAACATTGTGTTATTAATATATTTTGATTATGTTTAATAAAATACTATAACTAAAAAAAAAAATAAGTATTTCATGTATAGTACAATAATTACAAAACTTATTATGCTCTCGATAAAATTATACGTCAATTGTTGAGATTTTTTTCATTTCAATATACAGCTAATTCAATTTAAGAACACCGTGTTAATGACTTTCAAATGTAGGCTTTTAATGAGCTTAAATACGAGTGAAAATCCGTATCAAATTATCCTTATCAATCCGTCAGTAGACAGCTGTTGGTCTTCGTCGACGTTGAAACTGAGCCATTCGATTCGGTTTTTGTTTGCACCGTTTAAATCGTTTGGGACTTCATTGGCCTTTGCCTTACTCCAATCGACATTGAACCCTTGGCTAATGGTCCCTCCTCTGAACAACAGCTGTCTTTGGTCTTCCCAAAACGGTTCAAGATGTAAAAACTCTATCATTCCATTGTAGTTACGGTCGAGTGGATGCGATGCAATCAATTTTCTAAACCATCTGGAACCCCTTAGATCGGTGAACATCTGAACGTATTTGCTCTCGGTTTTCCTCACAAAATCAGGTTCCATTACAGGCGGGGTAGGTATTTTTCAGCTATACAATTTCCGATGAAATGTGAAATGTCGGTTTGCAGTTGGTCGTCTTCGAAAGGGTTCTCGTGGATATAGAGATGATTGTCATCGTACCGTCTGATGGCGATGATTTTCAAAAAATAACCCCAAAGCCATTTGCCCATTTGTAAATTTCCGACCGGAAATAGAATAACTATCAATTCCGCTTCCGTTTTCACACGTCTTATAACATTCACGGTGTTAATGAAAGGTTCGCCGTTTTTTAACTTATCGCGGCTTTTTAATTTTGAACGGTATTCTTCAGCACTGCCAAAAGCATTTGTTGCCAGATTTACCTCGTCATTTTAATGTGATTTTTGCAATTTTTGGACGTTTTTTTTAATGTTTTCACATTGTTTAGGGCACGTAAATAGGTATAATAGTTTGGTGTAATATGAAATCGTGTAGGACAAATCTGGAATAATTTATACATTTTTATAATTAAAAAAAGTAACTCTAAAAATAAAATGCGTGTTACGAATGCAGTGAATGCACAGTGGATGTTTTATAGTATCAGTCAGATTATTATAACTACCATGTAATGTGTGAAGTATGAAACTATTGTGATTACATGCAGTTTTCTAATTTTCTGACGAGAAGTGAGCAGAGAACTATTTTTTTTTTTACAGCCATGTGTCTTAAATGAGATAATACAAAAATGGGGCTATACAATTAATTACAAAGTCCCATTTTTTTTAAAATTAAATTAAATGAAACTGTGTGATTTGTGAATAATAGATAGAAAGGATTACTATTAATTCGGTGATAAAGGACACAAATATGATTTTTTAAAAATCGACACTAAAACTTTTGCTTGGAAAATTATTCTATTCTATTTTGAAAGAATGGATTTTGCTTTGTTGAATAAAATTGATAACAATTATTTCTATAACAGTATATATTATTAAAGTGGTTGTTTAAAATATATTATGAGTGTCGCTTTAGTTAGCCAATTACTGAGATGTGATAATTGTGTTAGCCTGTCTTCTGTGTAGATGTGTGTGTATAATCTGCTCATAAAGTAAATATATATATATATATATATATATATATATATACATTTTTTTTGTTACAGGCTAAACATATTTTAGCTTCATTTTACAATGATGTGAGTTTTTTTGTTTTGTCTAAACGATAACTTGATTTTCTCCGGACCGATTTACTCGAGTAGCAACTCTATGGACCGAAATGTTTTGCGATTGGTACATTTGTAGGTTTAAAGTAAAAAAAGTCAACTTCTTCACCTACCAAATTGGGGAAAACCTCAAAAAAACTTACTGGGCGATTAGCTGATTCGATTGTTTTTATGTATGTCATTATAGCAAAACAACATAACAATAAATGCACGAATGTTGCTAATCACAGTTGTTGATTGTTATTTAATAGTAGTGTTTGTGTGATAAACCCGTTTGTAGAACTTTACAAATCGAACCATCTTAAATAGTCGAAATTATGTCAGGTTTTTCATTTTTAAACGTCAAAAAACTGACCTCTTTCAATTCCTTTGTTTGTTATGTGAAACTGTTTCAATAGGGTAAGTTAATTAAGTTTAATTTTTATTCTGCAACACTTGTCTAAATCATAAAGAAACGAAATAATTTTGGATCATTTTCTTTTAATACCCTACGTTGATTACTACCTGATGGATGAACACGGTGTTATTAATATTTTTTGATTATGTTGAAAAAAATACAATAACTAAAATAAAATTAGTATTTCATGTATATTGCAAACTTACTAAAGTGGATATATATTTTTTTTTATTTCAAAATACCTTACACAATTTATGAACATGGTGTGAATGATTTAAAATTTAAACGTATGGAGCAGCAGACAATTTAACTAAATCCGTAAAACGCAAAAGCGTTTTATATTCGAACGGGTAGCAGTAGACTTTATATAATAAAGTAAATAGTTTTTATGAGTTGATTTTATTAAAAATCGTGTAGGATTAATCTTAAAAAAAAAAAAATTATAATTTTATAGAATTACTAGAAAAGTTTCTTGAAAAATAAACCAAATAAGAGTGGTCCGTTAGGTTAGGTAATAATTGTTGTTTTACTATTTAAAGTTAAAAATGTAATTTGGTTATCCTCGAAACAATCTATGATTTATTCAATGACTATTTTTCTTCAAAATAAAATTAACTTAATTTTCAGTATGACGTAACTGTTAAATTTAGTTTATTTTGATTTTTTAGTCTGAAAATTTATTATTATTGCTAAATTAATAGAAACTTGTTTAAGCAAATATTCTTAGCTGTACCTATGTGTTATAACCAAAATAACGTTGTAAAAGCTTTCTATTATTATAAAACATTTTAATGGAAGTAATTATTGTTTTCATATTGTACAACTGCTATCAATTGCAAAATATAAGATTGAATTTATTTCTCATAAAAGTATATGTAACTCAAAATTAATGCTTACCTTACTGTTTCGTGCTATTTTGATTGTTCTTATACTTAATGTTATAGCAAAAAAACAACAAAAATGCACAAATGTTGCTAATCATATTTATTTATTATAATTTTTAAATTATACTATTTTAAAATACAAGTCTTTTGTATGATATGGTGTGACTTATTCAAACCTATTATACTCGCAAGACGTTAGACGGCCGCCAAATCGTACATTGTAGCTTAAGTTTTTATTGTGTTAAATTGTGAGAAAGCATAAGTAAATAATTCTTTTTTTTTTTCAATTTTACTCGACAACACTTGTTCATACGAATTGCATTGGTTTTCAATATTATATTTTTCTGTTTTCACATTACAACTTGAGTTACGAACATTGTGTTACTAATTTGACATTTAAATAGCAGTGAACGGTATAGCATATTTTTCAGAACTCTCCAATTATTTTTTTTTTTCGTTTAGGTGTTCTTAATTTCGTAGACAGGGTGATCGTTTTATCGTGAACCACTTAATATCTCATGGGGTGTAATAAGAAATTTAATTATTTTTTCATAGTGCTAAAAAAACTACCAAGAAAATATATATTTTAATATAATTGTTTACTTGGTGATTTTATGATTAGAATGTTTTTATGTTTGTCGCTATAGCAAAACAACGTAACAAAAATACACGAATGTTGCTAATCATGGTTATTTATTATTATTTAACTATAGAATTGCTATGATAAATACATGTATAACAATATGGTAACAATATTATTTCATACAATATGATATAATTAACGCAAATCTTTATGCTTATGCAATAATTAAGAAAAAATGGGTGTTACAAAATTTGGACCATGTCAATATTTAATAACAGATCAATTGGTAAAAGCATTAAATTATTTTTTTTGACTTATACAATTTTTTTAATGATTAGATGCTATTTTATTGATAATTTAGACCAAGACCTGACAAAATTAAACCTATGTAATATGGTCAAATTGCAATTGTGTAAAGTCATTCAAGTTCTTTGACTACTTCTGGCTATGCAGGGTTTTCCATTAAAAAATTCTGTGTATTGTAATTAATTAATTAAAATTTTTAAAATGTTCAACATTGAACAACAATTATTGTACTCAAAAAAAAAACAATATATTAAAAATTCGTTTTGTATATTTTTACAGATCTGAAATCTTGATCAACCTAAGTAGTCGAAATTTTGTCAGGCTTTTTGGTCTTAAACGTCAAAAAAACTGACCGCTCTCAATCCTCTTAAGGATTTTATTATGTAAAACTGTTTGTAAAAAGTAAATAAATAAATTTTTATTCAGCGACACTTTTGGATTATTTTCTTTTTTACACTACACAATTGATATGAAATTTGTATTAATACATTTAATAATGATATGCTGATAACTAAAATAAAACAAAGTATTTCATGTATAATACAATAAATACAAACCTATTATGCTCTTGGTAACCCTATACGGTAGCTCATATAGTTTTAATTATGTTAAATATTTTAAATATAAAAAGTAAATATTTTTTAATTTTTCAAAATCATCGTGAACGAAACTCGTGACAAAAAATTGCAATTCTTCGTTAAGAGTCTTTCGTATAGTTTATTTAAGCTAACTTAATAAATTAACATTGTGTTATTGATTAAAAATTCAAACGTACTGAGCAGCCGACAATTTGACTTGGTCCATAAAATGTAAAAGCGTTTTATATGCGAACGGTGCGCAGTAGAATCGTAGTGAGTTTAAATAGAAATGGAAATCCAACACGATTGACTTTATAAATCTGACGGTAGTCAGTTGGCCTTCGTCGACGTCGAAAGTGATCCGATCCACTTGGTTTGTGCGCGTACCGTTTAAATCGTTCAGCAGCGCATTGGCCTTTGCCTTCACTCTTGCCAAAACGTCTCTCACGTCGTCGGCGTTCCTCATTTCGGTCAACTCGAGTTCCGATATGATGAGCACGAGAAATTCTTCTTTGATCGACACGTTCAGCGCTTCGTTGATGACCGCATAAACGAGTTCTTTGACTTCTCCCAGCGTCCCTTCGTCCAGTGCGGATACTTGTTTTTCATAAGCGTACAGTATAACGTAAACGTAGCAATAGTACTGGGCTTCGATAATATTGATCACCAAGTGTTGATGATCGAGGCGACCGTACGGATTGTGAATCCAAGCGCGGCTTTCCACGAATTCCCTGGTGACGACCAGCTCGTCCCTGTGCCGTTGTCTCACCGCACTCCAATCGACATCGAACCCCTGGGTTATTGCTCTGAACAACAGGTGTCTTTGGTCTGTCCAAAACGGTTTCAGGTACAGAAACTCTATCATTGCGTCGTAGTCGCGGTCAAGTGGAAAGTCGTTAAACCATTTGGAATCGCGCAGGTCGGTCAACAGTTTATCGCGCGTCCTCGGGTTTTTCGAAACAAAACCAGGTTCAGTTACACTAGGAGGTAGGTATTTTTCGAGCACACAATTGCCAATGAAATCCGAAACACCCGCTTGCAGTTGGTGGTCTTCGAACGGGTTTTCGCGGATATAGCGTTTATTGTTATTGTACCGTCTGATGGCGATCAATTTCAAAAAATAACTCCAAAGCCATTTGCCCGTTTGAAGGTTTTCCACCGGATACATTGCCACTATCAATTCGGCTTCCTGTTTGAGACGTATTATGTTGCTCGCGTTATCGATGAAAGACTCTCCGCCCATTAACTCTTCCACCGTGTTCTTCAACCACGTTATGTTGGATTGTACGATTACACAAAAACTGCACAAGATGTCCCGACCTTTTTTCTCTAACTTATCGCGGCTTTTTAATTTTAAACGGTAATCGTCAATGTTGTTAACATTTTCCATTGTCAGAAATTTCTCGTCTGCGGGTGTAATAACGATTTTTGGACGTTTGTTGAACGTTTTCAAATTGTTTACGGCACGTAAAAAGTTTTCATGAGACGTTTGAATAAAAAATCGTGTAGGATTAATCTAAACATTTTTACAAAATTATCAAAAAGTACCTGACTCTAAAATTTAACCAAATTGGAGTTTTCGTTTAACAGCTGACAATAATTATTGTTGTTATCTTACTATTTTAAACCTAAAGTATAACCTAATCGTTCTTTGAACAATCATTGGTGTATTCAATGACTATTTTGCTTGAAAATAAAACAATTTAAGTTTGATGCAGCTCTTAAATAAATAAATAAATACAAAATTAATTTTATTTTTTTTTTATTTGGAATTGTTTTTTTATGCCTACAAATTATTTGAAACATCTCATTTATCAAACAAATATTCTTAGTTGTGTGTGTGTGTTTGCCGAAACAATACAACATAATATATTTATGTATTTTTAAAAGGCAACTGAAGTTATAATTTGTATGTTGTTAAATGCTTACCCTGTTGTTGCCTGCTGATTCGATTTTGTTTATATTTGACGTTATAGCAAAACAACATAACAAAAATGCACAAATGTTGCTAATCATAGTTATTTATTATATTTTTGTTTAATACTATAATAAAATTCAAGTAATTTGTATGATATGGTGTGACTTATGTTAACCTATTATGCTCGCAAGACAACAGACGGACGCTAAAATGTACTTTGTGTAGATTTGTAAAAAATCACAAATAAATAAATGTATTTTTTAATTATAACTGACAACACTTGTTCATACAAATGGTATTATTCGGCTTGCGCTACCAATGTATGTGTCATGTCCTTAGGTACATGTGTGTTTGTTCAGTTGTATGTAATTGAAATGTTTAAGATTTGGTAATGATTAAGTGGTTAAGTTTCATTTTGATGGGAATTGTTTTGACTGAACACTTTAACGAAATCGACAAATTCGATTTTTTCGAAAACCTGAATTTAATTAATACTAGCATTGATCGTTTATTTTTTTTTATACATTTTAATAATTTTAAATGACCTCTTAGCGTTTGCCTTGTTGTAACAACTTATCGGCATGATCTTGAACTGCATTCTGTAGGTATTGATTTGGTCTGCATTGGTTTTGGAAGATAACTAAGGTTCAAGGCTCTCGTGAAGCCTTCGTAAAATAATATCCATTCTCCACCTAAAAATCTTCAATTTAAATCAAACATCTTTTACAATATAAATCTTTTGTTTTTTTTTTTTTTTTACAGCACAGCGCCGAAACAGCAAATTATAAACTGTTAATACCGCATGAAATATTTAAACATAAACAGTTTGTAACATGTTTACTATAGTTTGTACGTACACTGTTATTAGTTAATTTTTTTGAAACAATAAGCCTGGACAACAAAGACCATTGGCTAACATGGCTAACATGTTAAAAGTGATTTTTTTGCCGAGGTAAACATACATTTTGGGGCTAAACTAGGAATCTGCAAGGGTAATATATTTTAATTGCAATTTTCAGATGGAATTCGAGTACCTATTCCTAAATTAAAATATGTTTTATAGAATAACCGCTGTTCATCAAATACACGTGTGTGATGGTCTAAGTCAATATTTAGGCAGACACTGTGAGTGTTAAAAGTAAAAATAGTGACAGCAGTGAAAACGTATCTACATAAGACATTTACTAATTACAATAAAAAAAAATTAATATCACTATGCTTGTATTGTCTATTGAGGATAATATTGTTTAGCCTTTTACTTAATAAAAAAAATCGTGTTAACGAATAAGCCAGCTGTTTAATCCAATTTTGACACAACGCTATTATCAGAAATAACATAAAAATTGCACACAACTTACAGCTATAGACCATCTTGGTATATGGCCTTGAATTGCGGCCTTGGTAAATTGGTCATAATCAAGTCTGAATTCGTCTTGACCTAAAAACATCCAAATTATAACAAAAAACAAAAAATAAGTGTTAAAAAACTGCATTACGATTACTTTCATTTTAGTTTTAAATTTGGTTTTCCGAATGTTTCTGCTATGGTAAGAAATTCACTTCCTTCCTCGCCGTCATAACACCTAAATAAGTTGTCCAAATATATATATGTATATGTATATATCTATAAATGATCTATATGCTAACATTGGTGGAAAAATAATACAATAGACGAATTATAGTTTTGTTTAAAACCAAAAAGATTGATTGTAGTTTTCACAAACTTGTTACTACAGTTATTTAAGCCTTTCTTATTTAATGGATGGAGCGATAAAAAAAGTACATACTTTGTATCAATAGTAATAGTCTTCTACACTTTATACAAAACATTATCTATTCTATATGAAATCTACCACATAACGATTTTTTAGCACAATAACCGT
>NW_026096522.1:0-54903 GCF_023614345.1 Adelges cooleyi
TTTTTTTTTTTTTTTTTTTTTTTGCTGTCAAAAGAATAATAGCGGCCCCCGAACTGCTTTCGCAAAACATAGGGGCCACTATCATTGTTTATTTATAAAAAAAACAAACATTTACAATTTCACATTAAATTTTACAAAATAGAGCGGACCCTACTCCACTAATTTTGGCCATTCGGCCTACAACAAATTAATAATTCTAACTGGATAGTAGTTTTGGTTACTATAATATTCTGCCTCCGCTTTTCTTCCGCTCCGCCTTGAAGAGGCCGCCAAGCGCTTCCTGTTTACCTTCGCCCCGCCTTGTATAGGCCGCCGGGCCACCCATCGGCTGCCGTTTTTCCGTTTTAAGTTGTTAGTTGCGTATTCCTCGTCGATGACTGTTGTTGTCTTTCGGCATCGCATTTATGCCTCATCACTTTATTGATATAGTAAACAATCAAGTTCCATTTACTCCTGCACTCTAACATGGTGTCCACGATGTTGGCCGCTGTTAGATCGTGGCCTATCTCTCCAACGAGCACCCTTCGCCAGTTTTCAAAAGCGTCACACACGAACAGTGTGTGATTGGCATCGTCGGTGTCAGCCTCACACCAGGAGCACTTTGAAGTTTCCAATTTTTTCATCCTATGTAGGTAGGCGTTAAAACAACCATGGTTCGTAAGAACTTGCGTGAGGAAGTGGTCCAAGTCGCCATGTTTCCTGTTTGCCCATTTTTCTATGTTGCTGATTAGCGTGTACGTCCACCTGCCATTTTCCGCCTTTTCCCACTCTCTTTGCCATTCCTTCATAGTGTCCTTTCGGGCATCTCTGGCAGTCTGACATTTGTCTGTGGCATTACGTATTGCTATGCGCTCCTTTGCTAGCAGTTTTATGGGAGGCATTGATGCTATGAGCGTTACTGCCTCATAGGATACTGTCCGATATGCCCTCGTCACTCTCAGCGCCATTAATCGCTGGGCGGACTTGATGTGTTTCGCTACATCCCCCTTAATCGGTACGGTGCTGTTTGGTCTATGATATAGTAGAGGCGACCATATCGGTGCAGCGTACAATATCTGGCTATGCACGACACTCGTTAGAAGCTTCCTCTTGGCTGTCGACGACCCGCCAATGTTTGGTAGGATTCTAGTCAATGCCTGTGCCGTTCTCATGGCCTTTGCCCCGACTTTCTGCTCGTGCACCTTGAATCTTCTCCCTACGTCTATTTCAATGCCTAGATACCTCAGCGAGTTCTTTGTGGCTATTTGCTGGCCTTCCAGTGTGAATATTGGCTTCCGATAATCCCTTTTTCTAGTCAGCATGACTGCTTCTGTCTTCTGGAGTGCTAGTCTAAGTTTTTGGGTGTTCATCCAATCTTGGACCATCTGCAGAGTTCTGTTGACTGATTCCTCGAGTTGTTGGGTACTCATAGCTCTGCCGACTATTGCTACATCGTCTGCAAACCCGACTAAGGTTACCCCGTCTGGTGTTTCTTTTGTAAGAAGACCATCATACATAATACCCCAAAGAAGGGGACCTAAGACCGACCCTTGCGGGACTCCACTTGACAGTTGTACAGTTGTTTGGTCGTCGCCATATGTTATTTCCCTGTCACATAGATAATTCCGTACTGTGCGTATAAGGTATCCTGGTACTTTTTTGTTTTCCATTGCTCGGATTATTGCGTTCCATGATGCTGAATTAAAAGCATTGGCGACATCAAGCGTAACCAGTACACATAGCTCCCTCTTGTATATGGTTCCTGTCCCGGCATCTGCCACCTCAGTCATAACCCTTTCGATGGCATCGATCGTCGACCGTCCTTTTCTGAATCCATATTGGTTGTTAGCAAGATTGGTTCCTTCATTGACCAGAGCTTCTTCAATGCGGTTACATAGTATACGCTCGAATAACTTACCCGTTGTGTCCAGCATACAGAGCGGTCGATAGCTTGACGGCTGGTCTGCTGGTTTGTCCCCTTTGCGTAGTAGCACCAGCCTCGCTCGTTTCCATGTCTTAGGGAAAACACCATCCGTCATGCACCGGTTTAGTGCCTCCTGAAAAAACGTTGGCTGTGTTTTAACCGCGATCTTTAATGCCTCGTTTGGTACCCCGTCGGGCCCAGGTGCCTTTCCCGGGTGTAGTCTTTTGCTTGCCAGCTCTAGTTCTTGAAACGTCATGGGGGGTATGTGCGTAACGGTTTGATCCACCGTTTCTTCTGTCGGTGGATGTGTTGGAAATAGTTCTGCTATTATTGCAGGAATCATGTCCGTAGGGACTGGGGGTCGCCTTCCGATTTTTCTCATAACCATCCTGTACGGTGTTCCCCAGGGATCCCGATCGACCTCCGCGCACAGTTTCTTCCAGCAATTCTCCTGGCTCCTCCTTATTGTTACTCGGAGTGTTTTTTTGGTCTCCTTGAATTTGCGTTTTTCCTCTTCGGCTGGCCCTCTCCTGGCCGCCTTTTGGTAACTTCTTCTGGCTGTGAATGTTGCCTTCCTCAAGTCCGCTATTTCCCGCGTCCACCAGTATTGGGGTTTGTGGTGGCTACGCCCTTGCTTCCTTCTCGGCATGGCTGCATCGCACGCCCCTCTCATGATCTCCATCAGTTCCTGCGCGTCTCTCGGGTGTTCTTGCTCGTTTAGGTACTTTTCCATTTTTTCCGGGTTTAGTTTCTTCCAGCTCCAACCAGCACTAACTCTGCTGCCTCTTTCCGTGTATGTATCGAGTTTGAAGAAGAGGTTGACACGGCCTGCAAGTGCATGTTTCCGTTATTAGCGATTAAATGTGCGCCCGGTCGTGTTATCAACTGTCCACCGTCTCACCGCAGGTGGGAACGATAAACTACTATATCGGCCCGAGCCGGCCGTCGGTGTATGAAGAGGTCCGGGGGGGTGTCATCTTGACAGCGAAACACGGCGGCGATGACCACTGTAGGCAATCCGATAATCAGTTATTAATTTAACATTGATCCGCGACTGCCATCCGCCGCCGTCCCGCGTATTCACTTAATATATTTCCATATTGTTTTCAAAGTTAATAAAAAAACCACAACTTTTAATCCGGTTTTAGCTATTTTCTTCAACCCCCCCTTACTACCGTGTCAAATTTGGCTCCCCGCTGAGGAAAAAGTCCCGGTGTTCAGCGAAACCAGGTAGGATTATTTTGGCCGCTGTTTTACTGAGAAGAAAATTTTACACTCGATTTAAATAATATTTAATTTACTTAAATTGTCAAAATATTTATTCGTGTAAATTTTTGTTTTTTTTTCCATCCTACTAGTGTAGTATTTACAACGAATATATACCTAGTTAGGCCACACACGTGACGTGCTAGTACCGGCGTACAATATACAGGTTAGGATTTTAGTAACGTTCACCTTGTTATTGTTATTGTAACGCATATCACACCCGCGTCCCGGTACCGTCCACCATACGATTAAGTTGAAAGTTACCGAATAACGATCACTGTTGGAAAATAAATTCACTTTCTTCGCATAATATTCTCACTAAATAACATAAATTTATATTTATTTTTTTTTTTTTTCCTTCTCCGGCCATTTATTAAATAGTAACCCGCACGGCCGAACGGATATTTGACTTACGCTAATTACTTCGGTTAAAAACGTACCAAATTGACGATTAAGCATATTTGCGAATAGTTACTACTTTTTTTTTAAGTGAAACCGGTTGAAAGAAAATTAAAATATTGAAGGAAGAAATAAGGTTTATATAATTTTTTTTTAAATTTATATAAACAAACAACACCTTATTTGGTTACTACTTTCAAGCAGCGTATGACGAACAAAAAAAAATAAGTAATAACAATTCTTTTGTTTTTCTCTTAAACGTTCCGGTTATTTGTCATTAGTTAAAAAAAAAAAAAAGTCAAAGATAGGAAACAAATTTAACTTTTTTTTTCGGACGTGTAGTGACTGTATTGGTATTTGTATACTGGATTATATTTGAATCGCCAATACCCGCTCACCCCTACAGTTTTTTTTTTCTTTTCTCCTCTTTTTCTTAATATATTATATTTTTTTTTTTCTTCTTTTCTTTTAGTTTGCTTTACAGTAAAATAATATTTAAATCAATTAATTATATATATATAAAAAAAAATTTTTTTTTTTCTCTCTTTCTGTTGTTTATACTAACAACAAATAAAACATCAACACAACGCATACATATATCAAAATTTTAATTTTAATTAATTCATTTTTTTTTTTTAATTTTCATTTGTCAAAAAAAAAAAATAAAAAAATCGGAAATGGAGAAAACATTAGATCAAATGTCGGTTACCGAAATCAGACGCGAATGCGCTTACCGAAACCTGCCGTATACCGCTAGCCGTAACGACCTACAGTGTGTACTAGAGAATGTGATTAGGGACGGAGGCTGTGATCCGTCCACCACCCTTCTACCACCTCGGCCCCCGATTGTTGATAATGCTTTAAATAATATTAATAGTTCTGTCAACCCGAGACCGATAGGCGAGTTAGAAGCGCAACAGGTACACAATGTAGAAGACAATAGGAATAGTGATGTCCAACAGGACCCACTAGACCTAACCTACGGCGACCTCGAATATGAGGACTCCCGCCGCCCACTCACTCCCACAAACACATACCGAGCTAGCGCGCCGAATGACCAATTCCCTGACCTTCACACAATTCACTACATACGCTCAGCTAGTGAAGAGATAGGAGCAATTAGGCAAAACATTCGGACGCAAACTTCTATAGGGAATCTGGAACTAAGGATAACCGCTCTTGAAACCGCTTTGTCACGGGTCTTAACTAATCAAAAAAACATTTTAAATAAAATTTCAAGTATTGAACAGGACGTCCAAACGGTTAGGTCAACAAACTGTAGTAGTTTTAGGCCAGTAGTACCTACTGTAACGGTAGAAGATAGGGCCACTCCCACCGCTAATTTGAACGTAAGTAGAACTCGTATCGATAGTCAGCCCGCCTCACTCCATGATAGGTTATTACAAACCGAAGAGGAGATCAGGCGAACGGTTAGTCCCCAGCTGACTTTATACGATACGACCTCATTACACCAGTTAGGGAGCAAAGGGACAGCACAGGCCCCTCTAAATAGTACAAGCTGGGACCTAAATTCTAATACAGTCAATAATCGTTTGTATGACTCACAACCCTATAGCTACTCTGTACGACATACGGAAAATGATAGTCGCCCTACGAGTCGACCCAACCGTACCGTACAGTTCGAAAACGATTTTAACGATTCGTCTAGCACTAGGGTAGGGAACCAATCATTACTTATCCCATTTAATGACCTAAAAGCTGCAAGAGCGTCACTTTCTGAGTTTTCTGGTACAAAAGAGGAGGACCCGACACGATTTGTGGCAAATTCCGAATGTATTTTGCGTGAAGCAAAAATACATCCAGCCGCATGGGTTAGAGCAGTCGAACCCCAATTAACGGGAACGGCAGCTGCATGGTGGAGAACGGTTAAGGCTCTAGATATGTCTTGGCCTGAATTTAAAGGCGAGTTAGCCGAAAGGTTCAACTGCCCTGACATCCAGTCCCGTCTCCGTGCCGAAATTGTGTCAGTTCGACAAGGTCCACACCAACGACTGACCGATTTTGTCATGGAGAAAAACCAATTATCCCGTCGAATTCAAACAGGTCTCTCCGAACCGCAAATAGTTAGTACTATTGTAGGGCTCATGAGAGACGAATTTAGAATACATGCTAGGCTCCAACACCCCGCGTCGTTCACAGACCTTAGGCGAATAGCTGCAGTCTTAGATAGCTCTTCGTACTCCATACAAGAGACCCAAGACGCAGCACCGCCGAGGGACTTGAAGAAGTCCTATTACCCACCTACTAAGTCAAAACCAGTTGACTTAGCAAAACACTCTGGGGCCCACTCGGTAAACAACACAAACCGAAAGCCACCTCTCCCCTGTAAGCATTGCAAGGGACCTCACTGGAACAGTGAATGTCCTACAAAGCCCTCGGGAAACGGCCCCAAACCCCGCGGATCTTAGTCCAGTCCACGGGTCACCACACACATTCCGACGACCGCCCACTAGTCCCTTTACCTCTTATACTCAGCTCTGATAATTCAGTAAATGAATCAACTGGCATTAAAGTAAATGAATATAGACTAGTAGACGACCTCGACACTTCTCGAAATTTATTCATGACACAAAGTACACCATTAGACCTAGTTAGAACAAAAAGCAATAACCATTTACTCGAACTGTCACCACCAATTACATCATCACCTCACCAAGTTAGCCCTAGCTCTGATATTCTTGACCAAAGAACAACTAGCGACTCAACTCACCCAAACATAGTTCGAGAAAATTGGTTAGAGCCCAACAATCTACTAGAAAACCTAAATGACGTTACAACCCCAATCTGTATCGAAGACCGATGTGTTCCACCTAAAAACGCACCGGGCTCCGAACAGAACAACACTAGCTTCGACATACACAATGACTTTGATCATAAGAGTATAGAGAACAGCGAAAATACAGGTACGAATGAAACAAGACAGGACACTCGAATTGTTTTTCATTATGAAAAACCCGAGTGCTCTGGACTTGCATCCGTACGAACGGTATTAAATAGAAACCCTAACACAATACCAACTCCATGTATAGAGTTAGAATTCGATTCTGGTTTCGTCACTGCTCTTCTTGATTCTCAAGCACAAAAGTCGTATGTTAGGCCGGAAATTTCGAGAAAATTCGGAAAAACATTTATAGGACTAAATTCATTAGTTCGAATGGCAGACGGGCACACTCAAACAACCAGTGGCCACGCCGCATTCGTCGCTAGAGTCGCAGAAGTACAAATTAAATTTAATGCTTCGATTCTAGACAACCTGTACTGCGATATCCTATTAGGGCACGATTTCCTTGTAGAAAACGAAGTCGCTTGGGATTACTCCGCAGGTACAATCTACTTAGGGACCTCCAAACGAACATCCGTTTGTTGGGCAGCCACTAAGACAACAAGGGGACCCAAAAAGTTAGATTTTTCTGAAATCCAAATTTCGGGCGATCCTATGACTCAAAACCAACTAACAGAAGTCATCACCAGATATTCTGAGGTTTTCGATGGTTCAATAGGCCGCACAAAGCTGATAGATCACGAAATTCGACTTAGGGACCACACCCCCATCGCTCTAAACCCATACCCTTATCCGGCTGAAAAACAAAACATCATAAACGATATGATAAGGGATATGGAGGAGCAAGGCCTAGTAGAACCGAGCACATCGCCCTGGGCCGCTCCTATAGTCCTTGCAAAGAAAAAAGATGGTTCGCCACGCCTTTGTATTGACTATAGACGACTAAACGAGTTAACGGAATCTGATGCCTACCCCATGCCAAATTTAAATGACATGATAAGGAATATGAGGGGCGCAAAGATCTTTAGTATACTAGACCTTAAATCTGGATACTTTCAAGTATCGTTGAACCCCAATTCTAGGAAGTACTCAGCTTTCCGTACTCGCAAAGGTCTCTACCAGTTCAGAGTTCTTCCTTTCGGTTTAAAGAATTCCCCCATGACTTTTGTTAGGCTCATGAACGAAGTGTTAAGAGGGTACATAGATGATTTTGTTCAAGTTTATCTCGACGATATAGTAATATATTCAGATAACCTTAGCAACCATTTAAACCACTTAGCTAAAGTCCTTGAACGTCTGAGCAGACATGGACTGACATGCCACCCCAAGAAATGTAGACTAGGGACAACCGAAATCTCTTTTCTTGGACATTTAGTGGATGCAGAGGGAATACAAAAACAACCCGAAAAACTCTCAGCTATTAGGGACTTCCCAACTCCCCGCAAAATTAAGGAGCTTCGTAGGTTCTTAGGCGTTTGTAATTGGTATAGCCAGTTTGTAGATAACTATGCTGATACAATTGCACCCCTAACACAACTGCTAAAAAAAGGTGAAAAGTGGAAATGGTCAGGTAACGAACAGAACGCTTTTGAAAGCATTAAAAAGGCCCTGTACGACTCCCCAAAACTAAGCTCTCCCGACTACAGTAAAACATTCCACCTCCAAACTGATGCTAGCGAAATAGGCGTCGGAGCTGTTCTCTTCCAAAGGGGTGACAGCCCGGAGGAAAGACAGGTCATTGCCTACGCAAGCAAAAAGTTGAGCGAGACACAAAAGCGTTATACTGCAGTCGAAAGAGAGTGTTTAGCTATAATTTGGGCAGTCGATAAGTTCCGCCCCTACTTAGAAACAGCACCTTTCGAACTCCTTACTGATAACTCGGCGTTGACTTGGCTGCATAAGACCAAAGACCAAAAGTCTAAACTAACCAGATGGGCGTTACAACTAAGTAACTTGGATTTCCGAACGATACACGTGCCAGGGCGCCTTAATCAAGCACCTGACATGTTATCCCGGTACCCATCCGATGGTCCGCCAGTCAACGAAGACCAACTCGATGAAAACCTACTAGGAGTACCTTCACTAAAAACACAAAAAAACAATTCACATGGTACCCCTGATAGACTCTTTTCATTGACACAACAAGAGGTAGAACAAATCGATACACCTATTTCCGAAGAGGTTTTGAAAGCTTGGCAATCAGATGATCTATATGTTAGCTCCATAAAAGAAAACATATCCTCTGACTGTCCAGCCAACAATACCAGAAGGTCAAAAGCACTAAAAAAATCATTCATCTTAAATAATGGCCTTCTCCGGAAACATATCGAAAATTGCTCCTCCTCGTTGCCCCCAATCGTAATACCACTTGACAAAATCCAACAAATCATCTGGTGGTATCATGACCACACTCTAGCCAGTCATCCAGGCTGGAAAGAGACTTTCAGGGCCGTACGACTTAGGTTTTACTGGAAAGGTTTGAAAGAGGATATTAGGAAATACGTAGGTGCATGTCACATATGTGCCTGTACTAAACCTCTGAACGCAAAACCAGAGAATCCCCTCAAACCTAGGAAACCCCGACAACCCTGGGAAGTCATCAGTATAGATCTTATGGGCCCCTATCCAAGAACAGGTAGGGGTAAAACATGCATACTGGTGGTCACCGATTGCTTTAGCCGATGGGTCGAAGCCTACCCGCTAGGTACGGCCACCGCTAATGTAATCATCCAAACTCTCGAACGCGAGTTCTTTTCACGTTTCGGGTACCCTCGAGTGTGCCTTAGTGACAACGGGACTCAGTTCACTTCGAAAGAAATGCTCAGAGCACTCGACCGATGGGGGGCGGAGGGGTGGACTACTCCGGTGTTCCATCCACGAGCTAACCCCGTCGAACGTCGCAACCAAGAGCTGAAGAAAGGACTACGTGCACACCTCGTGGACGAAAGTCATCGCTCTTGGGACACTAAGCTATCGTCGATACTCTTCGCTATTCGGAATAGACTGAACGAGGCTACAGGTTTCCCACCGTCGGTTCTGGTACTCGGCAGAGAAGCCAGACGGCCCGGCGATTGGGCCCTATCTGAACCTCCCGTCATTCCCGTGGTGGAGATCAACCGACATAGACGAGGGCAAGAGACAGTTGCCTTTGAAAATCACGAAAAAAATCAAAAACCAGTCACCCCGATTAAATCAAAATTTTCGACTGGTGACTGGGTGTATTACAAGGCTCATCATTTATCGAACGCTGACAAAGGTTTCCATGCGGGGTTCGCGCCGAAATGGCTAGGACCTGTCCGACTGGCGGAACGCTTGAGCTCAGGTGTTTACCTCACTGACCAGCGACCACCCCGGAAACTTCACGTTTCGTGTCTGAAATCGTCTCATCTGGTGGGTAAGGAGGACCTTAACAGGCCTCATTAGCTTACTCATTGCAGAAGATATTGAGACTGCGTCAATTAATATTTTGTACAATTTTCAGTATGTCTCAATCAACCAGACCGAACAACAGCAGCAACCTCCTGCAAATCATGGTGCAGCACCACCTTCGTGGGCAACAGCTGCTGCAGTCGTTTGGGGCGACCATACCCAGCTCAACTTTAACGCCCGAGCAAGTGCTCACAGCTCCCCAAAGCGAGCTACAGAAGCACCCCGCTTTGTGGGCGGCCTTCACCCGGGGGTGGCAAGCCTGCATGATCAGCGTCCCGGCACCACCTCCACTAATCAATCAGCCGCCAACGCGACCTACGGCGCGTCAGCCCACGCCCTACGCTGGCAGGTCCCCGTGGCCACAAACTGCGCCACGCCACATGACGCCTAGGGGCGCCTCCAACTTTTTGGCAACGCCATCCAACTCCGCCGTCCAGAACACTGGAGCTGTGTCCACGGCAAACCAGTCTGCCGGAGCTCCGACCACAGTCACGAGCACGGAACTAGACAACAACACGGTATCGGCGAGACGGAAGAGGATGATCCGTCTCAACGAGTACCGAAAGGCGATGAGGAAGGTGAAGCGGGAAGAAAGGAGTCGGATATCCCAGCAACATCGGTTGGAGAAACCAACGCCACAGGCCGACCCAGGGAAGACCTCGGCGAAGAGGCAACCAATCCCCACACCGAGGACACATGCCCCGGTAACACCAACGGCAGAGGAGGAAGAGGATGCAGTGATGGACGTCACCGTCGATGGTCAAGTTGACCATACGATCGAGGAAATCGACATCTTCCTCCAACCACCGTCAGACACCGCCTCCTAACTTCTTTCCTTTCCCTGTCCCCTCCTTCTCAGTTCTACTACGCCCGCCCTTGACCACCAGGTCACCGGTGCGATGCGAGTGCTCTGATGGCCCGCTTGCCTGAAAAGGTTTCAGCGATGTCACTCGAGGAGATGTGAAAGACAGGGAGGAACAGACACCGATTAAGTTCACCGGTTGGACCGTTTAGTGGGGGAGGGTTGACACGGCCTGCAAGTGCATGTTTCCGTTATTAGCGATTAAATGTGCGCCCGGTCGTGTTATCAACTGTCCACCGTCTCACCGCAGGTGGGAACGATAAACTACTATATCGGCCCGAGCCGGCCGTCGGTGTATGAAGAGGTCCGGGGGGTGTCATCTTGACAGCGAAACACGGCGGCGATGACCACTGTAGGCAATCCGATAATCAGTTATTAATTTAACATTGATCCGCGACTGCCATCCGCCGCCGTCCCGCGTATTCACTTAATATATTTCCATATTGTTTTCAAAGTTAATAAAAAAACCACAACTTTTAATCCGGTTTTAGCTATTTTCTTCAACCCCCCCTTACTACCGTGTCAAGGTATTTGTGGTCGCTTCTTGTCTCCTCGTTGAGTACTTTCCAATCCCTTACCTGCCTTGCCGTGAGGTGCGAGGCAAATGTCACGTCAAGGATGGAACGGCTGACGCCTCTTTCAAAGGTTGGGATTTTTCCTCTGTTGCACACGCTTAGGTCCAGAGAGGCGATTAGCGACGAAAGCTCATCACCTCTTTGGTCAGTGACTGTTGAGCCCCATTCTGCACTCTTAGCGTTAAAGTCTCCAGCCAGAATTACTTCACCGCTTCCTGCTCGTATGCTCGCCTCTAAGCGTCCCAGGTAGGCTTTGTATTCTGTAAGCGTGATGTTTGGGGAGACATAGCAGGAGTAGATTCGAATACCTCCGATCCTCACCCACACATACCCCTTACCCGGGTTACCTAGTTCCTCCGGGATAACGTTTTGGTGGAGTGCAATGGCAGCTTTGCCGTCTGTATCCGTGTACCAATGTGGTAATGATCTGTTTTGTTCGCATATGATTAGAACGTCGGCTTCCTTCTCTGTGGCTGTTTGGAGTAATAACTGTTGCGCCACCTTACAACAGTTAAGGTTTATTTGTAGAAAATTGGTCATTGTTTATTCCTTCGGCTCTCCAGAAACCGTCGGAATGTAGGGCATCTTCCCCCTCCAGAGTAGTGGCTACCTGACCCTTCTACCCCCTCTTCTTTGCACAGGCCACACTGTGCCTCGGCACTGCAGTCCTTTTTAGCGTGCCCGGTCTCCCAGCAATTTAAGCAAGTTGCCTCGCGGTCAGGCCCGGTGCACGTCCTCTTTCTGTGGCCAAAGTCTAGGCAGCGGGTGCATCTAACCATTGGTATACGTATTTTGATGGTGCAGGGCGCCCAACCGATGCGTAGCCGCGGCCCTGTCGCTAATTCGTTGGCGACTCTGGCCGGGAGGAGGACCACTGCTGTGCATTTCCCTCCGCGAACGGGCTTAATTGCTTTGACGTTTTCGCTGGTCATCTTGGCCGATGTCTTGGAGGATATTTCAGTGGCAAGCTCCTCTTTTGTCACATCCGCATCTAAGCCGCGTATCTCGACCGCAACGTTCGTTGTTCTGACCTGGGTTTCAACTCCGGTCGTACTTTCTGCGATTGTTTTCACATGGGAGGTTTTGGTCGTGCGTTTCCTCATTTGGAGGAGCAAGTTTCCGTCCCTTGTTTCCCTTGCCGTTGCTACTTCGTTTGCTAGCCCAGCGTCATTTAGATTCTTCTTCAAGTTTTTTAGTGTGTCAGCATACGTTCGATTTTCTGTACATTTTACGATAACTGCGTCCGGCGTGACCTTGGCGAGGTTCTTTTTCTTTCGTCGTTTGCTGACTTTCTTCCATTCCATATTTTCACCACTGTGTTGCTCTGCCGTTGGTAAATCAAGTGGCTCAAGTGGCTCCACGCCTAGTTCAGGTTGCAGTATTGGTATGACCTGTTTTCCTTGTTTTGTTCTTCGGATTGGGGTTATCCCTTCCTCTTCTGTGATTTCATAGAGTGTGATGGGCTCCTTATTCTCTAACCCGTTTCCGGCATGTGCGTTGTTCCGCCGTTGTTTTCTTGTCCGTTTTTCAGGACCACGCAGCTTTTCTTTTTTCAGTTCCTTTATTTCTTCTTGCAGCTGTTCTTGTACTTTTTTCATTTCCGCAATTTGCTGTTGTTGTAGTTCATGCATCGCTTCCAGCCGATCGACGATCTCCTGAGTCTGGTCTCGGAACGTCTTCTCTTGGTCAGCTAGAACGTCCTCATTCCAGTTTGACTCGTGGTGTCGGCGTAGAATGGAGGTTGATGCCACCGAAAATTTTCCACCCCTAAAAGGTGGGGTTCTCCCAATACTGGTCACCGCGCTCCAGGGCAAGATTTTCCTCGTCGGGCTCGGCGTTTTATCGTCTCTCTCCTTCCGTTTGGTCGGGCCTTCGCCCTTCCCAAAGTCCTTTCGGAAATTTCCTCGGTAGCCTTCCAATTGCTTAAGTAGTGGGTCGATCTTTCGTACTGACTGCTTGACTGACTTGTGGCAGTTTTGCTGGCGTGCAACTTCTGCAATAGCCTTGAAATTTTCGATTAGTTCCTTCCATGTTCTGTCTTCCTTCTCTAGGATGATGTCCTTCGGGTTACAAACTTCTTTTCCCTCTGTATTCTTCCCTCTCTCTGGGTTGTTCTCGTCTATGTACCCTTGCGAATTGGCTAAGCAAGCCGCATCGCAAGGTACATCCAAATGGGTGTGGGGCCTCCACTTCGCTCGCCCTTGTTCGGCGTCAACGGGAGCCGGGCTACTGGAACCCCCGCCGACGTCACCTGTCTCCGTCATCCGAATGGCGACTGGTGCGGTATGGACTATACTTAATAAGTTGTCTTCCATGGTGGTTTTGTGGGGTCTCCTTCCCCTTGCGGTATGCCCGCCGCCGGGTTGTGGTCCTTTATTCTGTCCAAAGGCGAACCACCTGCCTCGCCGACCCCAACTAATTAAAGTAAGGGCCGGCTCTAAGTCGCCTTCCCCGTTAGCCAACCCAATTAAGGGCCGTTACCAACTGGCACCGCGTGGAGGTGGGGATAGGACTTTACCAGTCAACCTAACCTAACCTAACCTAACCTAACCTAACCTAACCTAACCTAACCTAACCTAACCTAACCTAACCCACCTAACCTAACCCACCTAACCTAACCTAACGCTCATAGCATCAATGCCTCCCATAACACTGCTAGCAAAGGAGCGCATAGCAATACGTAATGCCACAGACAAATGTCAGACTGCCAGAGATGCCCGAAAGGACACAATGAAGGAATGGCAAAGAGAATGGGAAAATGCGGAAAATGGCAGGTGGACGTACACGCTAATCAGCAATATAGAAAAATGGGCAAACAGGAAACATGACGACTTGGACCACTTCCTCACGCAAGTTCTTACGAACCATGGATGTTTTAACGCCTACCTACATAAGATGAAAAAATCGGAAACTCCGAAGTGCTCCTGGTGTGAGGCTGACACCGACGATGCCAATCACACACTGTTCGTGTGTGACGCATTCGAAAACTGGCGAAGGGTGCTCGTTGGAGAGATAGGCCACGATCTAACAGCGGCCAACATCGTGGACACCATGTTAAAGTGCAGGAGTCAAAGGAATTTGATTGTATACTACATCAATAAAGTGATGAGGCATAAATGCGATGCCGAAAGACAACAACAGTTATCGACGAGGAATACTCAACAAACAACTTAAAACGGGAAGTAAACGGAAAAACGGCAGCCGATAGGTGGCCCAGCGGCCTATACAAGGCGGGGCGAAGGAAAACAGAAAGCGCTTGGCGGCCTCTTCAAGGCGGAGCGGAAGAAAAGCGGAGGCAGGAATATTATAATTACTATAACTAGTATTCAGTTAATTTAGGTGAAATAAACCAGTGTCACTAAGCTACAATTCTGTCAACGATGAATAATTTTTTTGGGGGTTTCAAATTTTGACAGTAGTAATAGATTTAATATCTACAAATTTAATGTATAATTTTAAAATATCAAAAAGTAACCATTTTTTTGAAAAATTCACTGTGTATTATAATAAGTTTTCTAAAGCTATGTTTTATAAAATAATGTTACGTACAAAATAATATGTCTTAACACACAGCTAAATTTAAAAATAATACCATACAATATTTTAGGGCACGTTGTTTATCAAAAACAAGTGTTTTATTAGCGTAGTTTGTATTTTTGTTTGTATAGTATGTATGGTTTGTATGGATACATATTCAAATGTTTGAACTATTTTTTATCATGACCGTAGAACCCTGATGTTCTAAGAGCTAATGCGAACAACTTCTTTGTATATTAAAACAAAATAGTATGTGATTAAATCGTCCTAATTTAAACATGTATAATTATTACTTAATATTACATTTAATAAATGTACAGCAATAATATTTTCTTAACTGCCATAAATTAAAGAATAAAGACGAATTCAATTAATATATTAGAGATATGAACACAATAACAAAAAATTGTCAACTAGAATACAAGACAGTGATGAAAAAATACTTGTGTAATCCTAACAGTTATTTGTCTTTCGTCTACATTACCAACCGTTTACAAACGATCAAAAGTCGTTGGGTTTTGAATAAATACTATAGACCTGTGACATCTACGTACCCACCATGCTTTGATCCATTATGCATTGACCCCACTGTACTGACTTACTTGGATATAATTACTTTTAAAAAACCCCTTTGATGCTAATTTTTAAACACTACACCTCACTTTAATACTTTCTTACTGTGCTTGGTTCGGACTTTACTGGTTTGAAAATACTAACTACATCGAAGCGTTTATTTGAAAGTGATGTTATCACTTACAGTTATAATAATTCTTGTTAACCTGAGACTTCCCCGTTCCTACTATACTCCGACGCCACTGTGCCCCAACTCCACTATGCCCCGACCACACTGTACTGGCTTTTTCGTGTTTCAACTCTAATATCGAAAATCGTACTTGAATGAAATTTTTTTTTTATATAATAATTAATAACCTTTATTGAATAATATAATGGCTCAACAAGAAGGTACTTTATTTGGCCAATAATAAAAAAATTCATCCCTTCCCCTAAAAAAAACACAAAATATGTACATATTTCTCAACTTATAGAAAACAATATTTTACTGGACTCACAATTTGGCTTTCGCCCCTCCCAAAACACAATCCATCAAGTTCATAGACTTATTGATGCCATTTCATTCTCTCTTGAGCAAAAATTATACTGCACGTGCGCTTTCCTAGATACAAGTCACCATTCAATAGGGTATGGTATGAAGGCGTATTATACTAACTAACAAAATTTCTTTCTCCGTCATTCTAGCCTTGCAATTAAAGAGTCGTAATAAATAAAAAGATTTTTAAAATAGTAATTCCTCATTCCTTTGGTATGCCTGCACACGTCAGTTGTACCAAATTTAAATTATAACCATTTTCCACCCCCCTAGGGGGTTAGAGGTGACACGGCCTGCAAGTGCATGTTTCCGTTATTAGCGATTAAATGTGCGCCCGGTCGTGTTATCAACTGTCCACCGTCTCACCGCAGGTGGGAACGATAAACTACTATATCGGCCCGAGCCGGCCGTCGGTGAATGAAGAGGTCCGGGGGGTGTCATCTTTACAGCGAAACACGGCGGCGATGACCACTGTAGGCAATCCGATAATCAGTTATTGATTTAACATTGGTCCGGTTTGCCATCCGCCGCCGTCCCGCGTATTCACGTTTTACCACGTTTCTTTTCTAAGTTAAAAAAATTAAAAAAAAACCTTAACTCTTTTAAAATTCGGTTTTTTTTTCGCTTCTATTTACTTCTACCCCCCATTTCTACCGCGTCAGAGGTTAGGGGGTACAATTATTTTTTAGTTTCTTAGCCGTATTTTTAGGACCTTTAAATTGAAAATTTGTCAGTAGTTAGAACTCATATGTATCCATAATATATTAAACGGAAAAGGTTTATTAGGCACCGTATATTTCAATTCATAAATACATAAAAATATTTCAAATATTTAATTATTATAATATATCATAATTTCAAATATTGTTTAAGGTTGTGATTCATCAATATAGGAATTGAAACTTGATGTCATAGAGTCTTCTACGCTATCATGTTCGTCAACAAACTATAGCATTTCCAAGAATTCCGCAAAGTTTACGTTTTTAATAATAGGTTCTGCCGACTGTTCCATTGATTTTGAAATAGGGTTTAAGTATGCCTTGTTGTCGGCATACTCCTTAGGAGACAGTTCACCGTCTTTACTATCGTCAAACTCATTGAAGTCGTTTCTGGCATACATGACCTCGCTTGGACTTATCAATTGTGCTAGCATTTTTTTTTTGACATTTTCATGTCTTAGCTCTGGCACATATCCAAAAAAATTATAACGAAAAAAGCGTTATCAAAAAAAGCGTTAACACACGGGGATGGGGTTGAGGACGGGAGATAGGGGGTAGGAGATAGGGGTTAGAATTAGCCGGTACATAACCGAAAAAAAGTGCTACCAAAAAAAGGGTTAAGGTGTTATCTGATATGAGATAAGATAAGATATGTTGTACGTTCAACGATCAAAATAGAAATGAATAATAAATTCAAAATAGTTTAATTCTCTATGTTAAGTTACTTTTGGCCAAATAATAAACACTACAATTTTAGCCAGAAACTTGATTGTACATAATTTTTTAATCTCCTTGGCTTATGTTGTAAGTGGAAGCTCCATGTAAATTTTTTTTTTAATTATAATTCCACAACTAATCTAAATTTATTCGGTACTTCAACGAGACATGAAAATGCTCTTTCGTGGTTGCAGACTCAGCTGAAAAACTTTTTTTTAGTTTTAGGAAGAACATGAGGAAGGTGTCGCGTAAAAAATTTGCATTACCGCATATAAGCATTTTAGGAAAAATACAAATGTGCATAAAAGTATCAAGTATATTCATCATAAAATATATTTTATAATTTTATAGAATAAATCAGTATAGCTATATCAGATCTTTTGGTTTCGCTTTTATACAATGTGTAATAAAAGCATGATATTTTTTTTTTTAAATCGATAAAATCTTATTTAGATAAGCTTCTCATTTGTTTAGTTTAATATGAAAACATGTTATTATTTGTTAAAAAATGTCTGCATATGTACTACAGCTTGATAATGGATTGCAATTCCTGACGCCTCATTTAAAAATAATTATAACATTAGATATATTATAACATGATTTAAAATATATATATTCGGTGTTAAATAAAACATGTTTATTTGTTAGTATCCTATCAAGAAGAATTCGTAAAGTATGTTTAGTTTGATTGGTATTGCTTTTATAAAATGTATACTAGTAATATATTATATGTTGAGTTTTTTTTTTTAAGTAGGCATTGTTCGTATGACATGCATAACAATACAACACGACAACAAAACTACTGAGAGTATAGATAAAATGACAAAATAAAATAAATAAAATAAAATTACGTATTAAAGGGATTTTTTTTTTTTTTTACAAATCTATATCCAATTTCACCAACCAGGTTTTTTTTACAATACCCATGCATTATTTTTCTACTTATTTAATAATCTATTTAATATAACTATAACATCTTCATTTTTGATACCCTATTTCATATATATTAACACATAATTTACAAAGTGCGAAATAATATATATTTAAAATTCAAATAATAAATATTTTAAGATTATTGTAAGCAAATGAGACAATGTAATGCATTTATTTATAGTGTATTGACCAATAAATGTATGATACATTACAAAAATAATCTTGGCTACGGGCTACAAATCATAAACGCAGTAGTTGTTTTGCCGATTGACAAAACCAAAATATGTATTACTTGTTAACACAACCGTCTTATAATAAAATGTTAATGTACCTACAGTGTTACAACTACTACTTTTGAGGCATCAAAACTAATAGTTTTTAACGGTTAAATACAGTTGTTTCTTTTTGAATTTGAGCATTGATTTGATTTGATTTGATATTTGTGTCCTCGTTTTCAATGTATCAAGTATTTTTTGATCGATGTAATATAAATAAACACATATTCAGATTAGACTATAACTCCAGTCTAATTTTCAGCTCTTAAATTTTGAAAGAGTAACCTAACCTAACCTTTCTCGATTTTGACACTACTCTCAACTCTACAGATACAATCAAATGTTAAATATATTTATTTATTATCAAAAACTAAGACGGAGCAGATAAGGTTAACTTATAATTTTAATATGCTGAAAACTAGTTATTTAACATTTTTATAAATTTATAATATTTAAAAATACAATTTTCAAATCACCCAAATAGTACAGTATTCAATTAACACAAAAAAACACACACCCTCTAAATTTTTAAAAAATTAATACATAAACCTTGAATTTTTATTTAAATAAACTTAAATTGAATAATTTAAAAAGTTTAATTTTATTATTACAGCGAACGGCGATAGAAAGTTGCAGTAAATTTGTAGCCCTATAATATTAACACAAAAAAAATTAACAATGCGATAATATTATTATCGCAATATCGCAGATTACAATATGTGAAATTATATCAAATTTAATATCCTTCAGTTGAAGAAAAACAAAAAATGTGTAAGAGTGAACATATTACTTGCTTGGGGGTTGCAAATGTTTAAATCCTCAACTGGTCGGTGTTGTAGCGTATAGATAAACTTTTAAAAACCATTAATGTATAAAACTCGTTCCATGACATATCAGTTTCTAGAAATCAATTAAAAAGTATTCACATTAAAATTTATCAAACTATACAATGCTGTAACGAGTCGAGTGGTTGCAATTATTATTATTGCGTTTTTATGTACAAAGTTTGGCCATGACGGGTGTTATAAAAAGCCATCTTAAATCAATAATTTAGTTTTTCAATAATTTAAAATCATGTCGAAAAAAATTTCATGAGCAATGTTATAAAATTAATATTTTAATGTTAAATAAAACCAGTCCAACAGTCATAAAATTGTTTTGTAACATATTTCGTCGAAAAAGAAGATAAAAGCGTTTTACATTTCTAAAACTTGTTCTTTCTACGTACCTTTCAATGCTGTTGTCAGTTCGTTTTCAACCAGCTTTAGTTTCTCCCGTAAATACTCTTTAACTGCGCTCTTGGTAACTGGACGGTTTTTGACGATTCCGTTATAAATATCTTGGAGATCCTAAAATCATAAAATTGTTTTTAAAATCAGGGGAACATATTTTGTTACGGGCCAAGGAACCCCAGACGACCTCCAGCTCTTACTGGCGGAAAGCTCTAAACGAGCGAATTCAGTAAGTACGTTTATTCCCTAATGGGGATTAAACACCTGATGGAGGGCAGCAGTAACCATCAGTACTGAAACGAGGCGGAAGAAGAACCTTCTGGTACTGCTCGTTATCAGATTATTCAGAATATTATTATCAGAATACTGCGATGAGGAAAGTAAGGGGAGACTACCACATGATACTCCCATGTCTTAAGACCAGAAAAAACATTGCCAAAAGCTACGTATGGAGTATTTTGTTGTATAGTTGTAAAACTGGACCTTGACAGTACGAGATACAAAAAACTTGAAACAATAGAAATGTGGACCTGGAGAAGATTACTTCGTATTAGTCGGACTGAAAGAAAGAGCAATGAAGAAATTCTCCAAATAGTAGAGGAAACGAGAGTATTGCTATCCATCATTAGATGATTGGAATGGCTGGATGCAACGGGTATTCACATATGAAGATTCTAGCATTAAAGAGAGAAGAGTGGAAGTCTATATTTTCGCTATGACTAGGCTTAGTCTTTAGAAAATAAAGATCCTATATTAGGATAAAAAAAAATCATAATTACCGAAAAAGTAAATTTTGATGTTATTACTGCTATAAATTCGTTCGGTGACATTTTAGTACCTAGAAAGCATTATAAAAGTGTTCACATTAAAATTTACTAAACAATAATATGCTGTAACGGATGGAGTTGTTGCAATTTTTGTTATTGCGTTTTTATAAAGTAACTTTGGTCATTAAGGGTACTACACATTAAAATGACCTAAAAACAATAATTTTATTTGTCCCCTTGTTTAGTTTTAAAACAAACTACAATCGCGTTAAAAACAAAATTCTTGGGGAATGTCGTTAAATAAATATTTCAATATTAATTACAGATTGTGTAACTTTTACAAAACGTTTCACATTCTGACACGATTTGTAAGAAACAAGATAAAAGCGTTTTATATTTTTATAGTAACTTGATCTACCTAACTACCTTTACAGACGCCTTCTGCATTTTTTTTATCCCCCGACGCCTTTTTCATAATAGTATTGTAGTAACATAAAGCATATGTTTAAGTTTTAACTATATTTATTAAACTATCATTTTGTAATAACATATTATATATTCAAATTTATACTATATGTGACATTTTTATATAACTATCATGTTATTATTATTCAATATACAACGCGCGTAGTGTGATATAGAACCTCTTTGAATAATTTCAATAAACTTAAAATACTCTAATAGATAGCGTACATACTCATTACAGGCGTAACATTTACATAACAATAAGTTCATTAAAGAAGGGGTCAGACACACGACTCGACACGAACTTAACCGAGACGAACTTAACCAACACAAAAACGCACTATTTAACCCAGCCTACAGCGCAGCGAAGCGCAGTTGCTTTCTCACATCTCTCATACAACCTTCCTCTCCTTATTGTGTGGACGCCAAAGTCGGGTAGCTGTTATCAGTCTGCCGCGGCCACCAATATCCTTTCTTTCCTTATTGTGTGGACGCCAAAGTCGGGTAGCTGTTATCAGTCCGCCGCGGCCACCAATATCCTTTCTTTCCTTATTGTGTGGACGCCAAAGTCGGGTAGCTGTTATCAGTCCGCCGCGGCCACCAATATCCTTCCTTATTGTCCTTACACATTCATACGCCAAGTCCGTAGCGATACACAAATAATACTATATTCATTACAATTCAATCACTTAAATACTTTAAACCGTACGAGTTTCTTATCACACACGTGTCATTATTAAGCAATAAAAACACTGTTGTTCTTTCGTTCATTATATATACATATACCTATACCTAATTACTCTCCTCTTAAAAGTATCGTTAAAGGTCATTAATTCTAGCGGTCGAACAATCCTATTACACCCATGTGACTATTTTTGGTCAGCGAGGAATGTAGTCGGTTTATAATAACTCAGTAGACGTTGTTATTTCTGACAAGCGCATTGATTATTATAAAACCATTGGTAGACCGTGTACTGAATTACACTTTAACGAGAAACAGATGGTCGTAAGATAACGTTAAAACACCAGTGTCTGAAATATTTTATGAATGAAAACATTCGCGTTAAAACAACGTTCATTTCGACATATCAAGATCACATACTCAAGGAATATCGACAAGGTCATAGAGCTTCGAGTAACTCCACGACAAGGTATGTACTGTATACAATATTATAACACTGTGTAATAGTAAGACTAGAGGCAGGAAGTGAGCCCTTGTGGTAAACATACACACATGCACACCCCGATTAAGAGACGTTTACATACTTATTTAAAATATCCATTCACCGCCGCTTCCCCGTGCTTTTCTTCTATTACAGTATATATCATCATCATCATCATCATGTAGCTTAACGGGCCATGAAGGCCCAACGCTTGCCATCATGAGATGGTTTCTTGACGAATTCGCTTCCGGGACGGGTCGTCAATCCGTCGCCGGAGAGGGGGATGGCGGTTCCTTTTTACCGGACGATTGCTCGCCCAGCAAACGGAGCGCCTGTGACCGAGTGTCGAACCGGCGACAGTGAGCGCTAACACACTGCCGCCTTACCCACTCGGCCACTCCTCCTCTAATAGTATATATACCCCTTAGAAATGTTGGAAAAAACGCACTACCCAATATTGCAACATACCCAACTATCGATATTTATTTATGTATAACATCGAAGTGAATATTAGTTTTCACATTTCACACATATATTGTACAATATCGATTAATTAATTATTATTATTGTTCAACGTACTCCACACTGACAAAAGTATTTTATTGATACCGAATATAGAAATATCAAAATCTCTCATCGCGTAATTTTGTATCATGTACTCTGTTACTGTTTTCAGGGTAACATCTTTGCCTTGTTCTAAAATCTTTGTATGAAGTCTGGCTAGAATCTAAAATTATTAACATTTTTAATAAACAATGTGAATACTGTTTTTTAGAATTGATGTGTCTCGAACTTTTTACTATTATATTAATCAATAGATTTATAGAGAATTGCATTTTTTTTTAATGAATCATATAATTAGATATAAAATATTTTAAATTACCGACGGATCTTCGCAAAGCCCAGGATTTGCTGTAGACAAATGAACAAACAAAGATAAAAACAGTATACAATTTTTAAAATTCATGATTGTCTGTTTTTTTTCAACGTCTAAGATATTCGAATACTGTTCTGCCGTTGTTTAAAACTTAAATGATTCTTATTCTTTTAAATGGCTTCTGTTGTAGCGATTTCAGTGTAAAACGTATAAAACTTGTATAAACGCATATGTATTTTGTTTGTTCAATGTAGTTTAAAATTCCATTTTAAAATAATCGTGGCTATAGCCTATGAATCGTAAAAAAATAGTAGGTGTTTTGCCGCTTGACAAACACAAACAATTTAGCTATTACTTGTTTATTCATCCGTCTTTAAACTTTTTGTAGAATAAACGTATTATAGAAAAATTATTGTTTTTCAAATTACTTCCAAATTGATATTGTAATTTTAGACGTTTTATTATTTGTATTATGTTTGTTTCATATGATTACAATGGGAAACTTAACCAAGTTAGGAATCCAGGATTTTAATTCTATATTTTAAACGAATGAAGCAAGGTTCGAACATACTATCTTTGAACAATAGTTTAGTATTGTACTCGTGAAGAGATACACGAAAAGTCTCTCAGAATTTTCCATCTCAATTCACCCCAAACGAGTTTTATTACTACACCGAATTTGATATTATTTTAATAGATTTCAATTTCTGAAGATTCATTTTGACACTTTAAGAACCGTTTTCATATATGTAGTTGTATACACGATTACTCAATCACTCTTTTACTCAGTTCTAGCCTGGCAGAGATGTTATTGCGATTTCAGTGTAAAACTTAATAAATGTATATGTACAATTATTTTATTATATGTTGAAATTGTATATTGAATTGTGGCTACAGTCTATGAATCGTATAAAAACAGTAGTGTTTTTGCCGTTTAAAAAAAACAAAAAATGTATCTAATACCTATTTACAAAACCGTCTCATAGCAATATATTAGTACTTTTTAGCTTGTCGTGAACTAACCGTTTTATAGGAAAAATATTTGTTTTCAAATCACTCACATTGATATTATTATTTTAGACGTTGTATTATTTGTATTAGGTTACTTTCGTATGATTAAACTGGTAAACTTACTTAAGTTAGGAATCCTTGATTTTATTTCTACTGTTGTAAAACTTTTTTTTTTAATGAATGACATAATATCATTGGATAATAGTGTGGTATTATATTGGTGACATCATACATTGTTATTTTAGACGTTATATTATTTGTATTATGTTTCTTTCATATGATTACAATGGGACACTTAACCAAGTTAGGAATCCAGGATTTTAATTCTATATTTTAAACGAATGAAGCAAAGTTCCGGGTTCGAACATACTATCTTTAAACAATAGTTTAGTATTGTACTGGTAAAAAGATATACGAAAAGTCTCTCAGAATTTTCCATCTCAATTTACCCCAAACGAGTTTTATCATTACACCGAATTTGATATTATTTTAACCCTTCACTGAATGAATTTTTTTTAAACCATATGCTATAAATGTACTTAGTACTACTTAAAAAAATAAAAATAAATTTTTTTTGAGTTTTGGTTTCATGAAAAATACTAATTAAAGAATTGTTCCAAATATGAAACATTGTGCATACAAAGATGTATAGCAAGAACAGATGTAAACAATACATACAATAGTTCCATATATGGAACATTGTGCAGTGAAGGGTTAATAGATATCAATTTCTGAAGATTAATTTTAATACTTTAAGAACCGTCTTCATGTAGTTGTGTACATGATTACTCAATCACTCTAATTATTTCAAAATTATAAGTATGAGCTTGTAAAAAAAGTAAATTTAAAACAAGTTGTCGTTTAGTTATATCATTTGGGACGATATTAATCATTCGTTTCAGGAACAATATTATTATTTACTATACAACACATACGGTTTATAATATATTTCATAGTATTCAACATTTCTGATACCCCATTTCATATATATATATTCTTTAAAATTATCACATTATTTATAAAGTGTGAAATCAAAAGATTTGAAATTCAAGTAGTATATTATATGATAGGATTATTCAAGTTTTTATTTTAGAAACAACCTTCGATAATGACAATGTTTTTTATTCTTAAAAAATAATATTTTTGATTAAGACACTTAGGTCATAAATAAACAACAACAGTTGTAAAATAACCAAAATTTTATTTCAAAAAAGGACTGTAATTTTGTATTTTGGTCGATAAGACATATTATTATTTGTTTCCAGCTGAGAACAGAAAATGGTACACAGCTAAAAATGTCATTACCTACTCATTATTTATTTTTACTAGAAATAATGTTAGTATTCCAACGATAAATATTCGTATTGTATATTAGATAAGATAATTTGGTATCGCTTCAAACTAAAAAAATCGTATTTAGTTAACTTCATACTTGTTTTGCTTAATACAAAAACATATTATTATTTGAATAATACACGAGCAAACTATTTTTCTGCTCTAGCCTGGCTGTGGTGTTATTGCGATTTTATGCATATTGTTTTTTCAATATAGGTTAAAATTATAAAATTAATAATCGTGGCTACAGCCTATGAATCGTAAAAACAAGTAGTTGTTTTCAAATATTATGTAGCCTTAATATTTTTTTTTGTCTTAAGCACAAAAACATGCTTTTATTATTTGAACAATTCTTATGCATGTTATTTTTTACACATTTAGATCTTTAAGAAGTCTATTCAAAATAATTATAAACTCTTCAAAATTGCTGAAAACCCATTTGCTATATTTAATCTTAAATTTTAACACATTATATATAATGTACGAAATCAATACATATAAAATTTAATTAGTATATTATATGATAGGATTATTAAAGTTTTTATTTTACAAATAACCATTTGATAATGACAAAATAGCTTTTAGTACTCGAAATAATATCTTAGATATGAACACTTCGGTCATAAATAAACAACAACGGTTGTTGAGTAACCGAAATATTATTTAAAAAAAAAAGTAGTTTTGTATTTTTTTTTATAAGACATTTTATTTGTTTCTAGCCGAGTATCGAAAATCTTACAAAGTAAAAACATACATTTTTTATCATAGCTACAAACAATTTTGGTATCCTAATGTAAAACGAGATTTATCAATACACCAACTTTTAATTATTTTTATATATTTCAAGGGAAGTTCTAGTGATTTAGGTCTGCTTATTTTTCTGCTTATGTACTATAACATTAGATCTGTAAGAGGCATCTGTCTTGGAATTTTCCATCGCAATTTACCCTAAACAAGTTTCATCCATACGTAGAATTTCAATTATATTAACAGATTTCCATTCCTAACGTGTCCTTTAAAACTTTAATAGCCATGTTTATATAATTGTACCTAAATACAATTACTCTATTATTTTATTGCTTAATTCTAGCCTTGCACTTAAAGATTCATAAAAAATAAAAAGATTTAGTAATTTCTCATGTGACACCTGTAAATTGGCATCGAAGTAAATGAAGGATGTCTTCGGTATGCCCGCACACGTCAGTTGTTTCAAATTTTAATTACACCCATTTTCCACCCACCTAGGGGTTAGGTTAGGGGGTACAAGTTTTTTTGTCTTTTTAGTTTTTTAACCATAATTTTAGGACCTTTAAGTAGAAAATTTGCCAATAGTTAGAACTCATATGTATTCTTAACATATTAAACGAAAAAGGTTTATTAGACACCGTATACTTCAATTCGTAAATCCATAAAAATATTTCAAATATTTAATTATTATTAAATATTACGATTGGCATCGCATCAAATTTTTCATAATATAATCACTCATAGTTGTATTTATTTTTGAACACTATTTACTTTCTTAACTAAGTTTAAATCAACGTAAATTCAAATCAGATGATTTTATATAACTTTTATAAAATGTGTAGGCATTCCTACAGTTTCTGTTGTTTTTCAAACCGATATATTTATACATGAGTTACCTAAATATGTTTTGCGTTAAATACAAAACTGATTTTTTCCAATATTTTAACAATACTTATGCACATTATTTTTCTATTTATTTACTACACCTTTAGGTATTTAAAAGGCCTCTGTCTCTAGGGAGACTTACATTCCAGCTTTAAAATAATATTGTTATTATTCATATTGAAATTTGTTTTTCATTATATTTGTAGAGAATATAAAACAAAAGCTACAGTAGTGCCTAGGTAAGGTTTACTTTTATAATATCAGTTGTTTAAAACTCGAAAAAATAGTTGACTGTTATGGTGGTACATTATGTTCAGGTCGCAAACTTTTACTGTAATGGAAGTATATAACATGTATTTTCTATATAATAAAATATTATTTATGTTGAGTACAAATGATTGTAACATAAATCATTGACCATTCCAACATAATTTAACAAGTGATAAACAAATGTAACTCAGTGTTACACAAGTTTTAAAATAAAATAGTTCAGTGGTTTTTTTTTATATAGGCCAAACTAAATAGTATACATATACTATGAGTTCAAACAGACATTTTATTTAGCATCAACAGTAAAAGATAAAGTATCTTTGTATAAAAAAAAAGCTGGTGCGGTGGGGATGGATTATATTAGGGTTGGGAGGTTACAAATCTATATGAATTAGTACAGCTGAAAGTGATAAAATTACTTTCGAATAAACACTCCGATGCGAATCTATAATGGTATAGCACCGTCTATACTTGTATTTAAGTATCAATAAAATAATTGTACCTAAAGACAATAATGTGCTAAAAAATGCGTTTTTTTGTAATAGGGTCAATACGATTAGGGATTTGATCGTTTGTCTGTAACAATTTACTGCTATAGCTACTCATATATCGTACCTAATTAACAATATAATAGAAATATTTTCCAATACATGTTAACTGTTGATTAACATACACATTGCAACCTAATGATTGACAATGGTCAATGTGTAAATTTTTCCCCTTTTTAGGTTTTCCTTATTAAAAAGTTGAAAAAAGTTGAATAGTAAAAGACCCAATAATTGCTAACCGAAGAAACTGGTTCAGTGACCGAGTTCAAATCCCTTCTAAGCTGTTAGATTTTTACTGGTTTTTATAAGTTCTATTACTTTAAATATACTCCATGATATTCTCTATAAGTTATGAAACCCATCATGTAGACCGAAAAAGTGCTTCTTGAGAAAACCCTTTACAAAAATGATATATTCACACTTTTATATTGTCTAAAATATATATATTTATTTATAGATTAATTACAGTCTAATATGTAATTTTTTTAACTTCGGTAATTTTAAATTTGGGTTTTTCCTTAAACAAAATACTGGCTAAAACCATTGTTTTAATTTAGGTGAATTTAGCTGAGTATCACTCAGCTACAAGTCTGTCAAAGAGGAATAATTTTTTGGGGGGTTTCAAGTTTTGACAATAGTAATAGATTTCATATCTAAAAATTTAATGTATAATTTTAAAATATCACAAAAGTAACCATTTTTTTGAAAAATTCACTGATGTTTTATAAAAAATGTTACGTACATAATAATATGTCTTAACACACAGCTAAATTTAAAAATAATACCATACAAAATATTAGGGCACGTTGGTTATCAAAAACAAGTGCTTTATTAGCGTATTTTGTTTGGTTGTTTGTACCTATTCAAATGTTTGAATTATTTTTTTTCATGACCGTAGAACCCTGATTTTCCAAAAACTAAGGCGAACAACTATTTTTTATATTAAAACAAAATATTATTTAATTAAATCGTCATAATGTAAACATGTATAATTATTATTTAATATTATATTTAATAAATGTATAACAATAATATTTTCTTAAATATTAAGTTTACACATAACTATTGTGAGTAATTTCCACGGCTCACTCGGTTTTTTTTATGATAATAAAAGAATTGAGAACTTCTAGGATATACCGGCCGATTCTTTACACCAGTTTTCTCTTAAAATTGTTGAAATTTAGTTAAGTTTTTAATCTTAAAACAATTTTTTAATATTCAAATTTTTATATTTGCAGTATTTTTTTAGAGCTTTATCGACATTTGAAACTTAAATGGCAACACAAACATTTCATTAACTTTTTAAATTGAGAATAATGTACCACAAATTTAGGATAAGAGTTGATTAATCTTAAAATGATTATTCAAAATTGATTATCGAACAATGTTTTTAGTAAATTATTTTTAATTTAAAATATTAATTAAACACTTATATAGTTAACTAAATAAATATATAGTTTTAAAGGTCGATAAAGCTCTAGAAAATTAAAAAAAAAAAAAAGATAAAAATTTAAACATTGTTTAATATTGTAGTAAAAAATGTTTTCAAAAATAAAAACTAAAAAATTACAATTATTTTGAGAGTAAACTAATGCAGGGCTCACCCAATAAAATAATAAATACATTTTCCTACAATATACCTATATAGTTATAAGGAATTGGTGTAAAATAATATTTTATAAAATAAAACACAATTTTTTTCATATAATGTATGGGTTGGAAATTAGTCTTAGAAGATAAGTCTAACATATACGAATACGGCACTCAAAAAAGAAAAAGTAACACATATATTGTTTAAAAACATATTATATACTTATTTATATGCTGGCAAATACTCTTAATATAGGTACATATGTATTAAAAACGGCTTGTTTATATCGTAACTGTTATTATTGATGTTAATATTACATTTGTATCGCCGCACCATTTCAGTGTAAAACAACATATTTCTCCAAACCGTTTTTGCTCATTTTTCCTGTTTCAAAGGATTTCTAACAGCTAATACAATATGTATAAACAGTATTCTACGGTTTTTGTGATGATGATCGTTGTGTTGATTGGAACAATGAGCCAGTCAGGACTAAGTAAAGTCATTTGGAATTTGACGATGGACAGCCGCCATTTGCACTGCAGTGTAGATATAATTTCCTACCCGGGTTTTGGCATGGTGTTGCCCGAAGTCAAAAACCTTGACGGAACTTCACTTATTGAATTTGGAAAACCAAATTTGCCGATCCTGCAGGTCGACACACAGGTAATAAACATTACATAGAAATTTAAATATTTTGCGCTTAAAAGTTTCTCCGAAATCTATTAAAATATAAAATACCTCTCTCAAAAAGTTATATAAGGAAGAACAAGTCAATTGGAATTTGACGATGGACAGCCGCCATTTGCACTGCAGTGTAGATATAATTTCCTACCCGGGTTTTGGCATGGTGTTGCCCGAAGTCAAAAACCTTGACGGAACTTCACTTATTGAATTTGGAAAACCAAATTTGCCGATCCTGCAGGTCGACACACAGGTAATAAACTTCTCATAGAAATTTACATATTATTTTGTTTTTAACAGTTATATACCTACCCCACCGACTAGAGCTTGTAAGTTTAAAATTAATTTTTGAATTTAACTCTATCGCTGTATTCTTCAAATGTATTTAACAGGTTGTTGGAACAACCTTTCTGACTGGCATCCGAGAAATGAGCAAAGGCTTATTCGCAAAGGTGTGTTATGGAGTTGTGGTCAGTGCAGTAGCTATTGTGCTGATTTTTGCTAGTATTGTCATACTGGTACTCTTACTCACGGCTATTGCACCTTTGCTACTTGTATTGACTTCTTATGCACTGTTGCTGAAACTTCTGTTTATTATGGTATTTCTGCCGATGTTTCTAGTATGGATAATCGTCAGTGTCATTGTAATTTATATTGTTATTCATTTGAAACGTTCACATATCATATAATGTTATTATACATTAACAATTGTTTACATAACTTATATTATTATTGTATAAACTAATTATATATACTCCAAGCAGCTGTACGCCACAGCCATGGTGCGTAACCCGTCTTATACCAATTTGGAACACAAACTACATAATATTGTAAAATAATATGATTTTGTATTTTACAAGTTTACTGGTTTGTTTTTTTATGCAAATATATTTTGTAGAAATATCGCATGTTATCGGATCGTTTTTATTAATACCGTTATACAACAGAACATATGTAGTGAAGCTATTTTTAGATACCGTCGACAATTACTTTTAGCTTTAACTCAATACTTTTACTGAAATTTGAAAAAAACGCTTTTACATTTGTCCCGCTTAACTCTACCTGTACCACGTGGTGGCGGTTAGGTTAGTATTAATACCGTACATTAAAAAACATCTTGCCCTGTTTAAATTAAAGATTTGAATAGAAAACAACTCTATGCAAACGAATTTCGTGGTGTTTTTTTATGTGTTGATCGATTTTTTAAAAACAAATCGTTGTATACGTTAACTCGTCACCGGTCTTGTGCAAGTACTTATATACTTGGAAATATATACACACAAGGTTAGGTTAAGTAGGTTAGGTTAGGTTAGGTTTACATACAAGTCTGCGCGGGGAGGCCGTAAAGTCACGGAAAATATTGTCACGGACCGTACGAATTCGGAATCTAAAAAATAAAATATTATTATTATTATTAAAATATTATCATTTTTATTGAAACTAATTTTTCATTTAATAAATGAGTAATATTATAATATCTGAAGCACTGAATAAAAATTACAAAAATAAGAACAATACATTTTTTAATTTATATTGAAATTCAACATCAACATTTAATTTATTATTTTATTATTTATAGAAGTATAATATAAGTATTCGCTCCACTCTAAAAAAGTTAAAGCTATAGATTTTGCTATATTTTTTAAAATTAATACTACATAATGAATAATACAATTTTTAATTATGATCATTTAGTAGGATGAACTGTTGGTTAGCCATCTAAAAAAATATCAATTTATGGATTTAAATATATGGATCAAAAAAATATGAATGTATTATTAATTTATCTATTAAATATGTCACGACACCATGGCCGGCGTAGCCGGGCACCCCTCTCAGAACCGCTGTGTACTGACATATAACATACTACGTTTGAACAAATTTTGTTTCACAAAGGTAAACCATAACAGACATTTAGCCGACTGACCTCTAGACATCTTTATCTGTATCTCTAGTTTTATAAATAATAGTTGTCTCAAAAGTCCGGGGGAATGTAAATATACTCTGTACTTATATGTACAATAAGTCCCATGAAATAGTACAAGCAGGTCGTAGTTCGTACATTTATGTTGTCACAACTTTTGTGTAAAGTGTATACCATAGGTTATATATAAGTCTATAAGTTAAGTTTATATATGTTAAAATAGAAAGTATTCCAAAAAATAAAAAGTGACTAGCCAAAATGAAAAAAAATTAAAGGATATATTAAATCACTCCTCAAATGGAAAAATTGTTCAAACTCGGTAATTTTAAACAAATATCAATTACTATTATTTTTAACTATAACTTGACTTCTATTATAGGTACATCCACCTTTAAGAAATTAATAGTTTTTTTGCATTTCACTGTTTTGGGTGTAATTTTTGGGCTTTAAACCTGACAATTAACCGAGGCGATTTTGAATTTAGATTCTATTATTTTAATGTTATAGGCCCTATAATATAGGGTAATGATACTGCCGAATTATTTACGGCGATAATAAGTCCGAAAATATTGTCACTGAACGTGTTTTAGCTGACACTTCTGTGCCGGATGCACTGTATCGGAAGCACGACAAAAGGTCGCCCGACAAAACGCCGCCGGACAAAAAATCGACAAAACGTCGCCGGATAAAAAATCGACAAAACGCCGCCGGACAAATCGCCGCCCCTAAAAAAACTGCCTCTCAGTAATGCCAACACTAACAATACTTGTATACAATATACGATTATTAATGGTGTTAGTTGTGCTGCCAGCATGACATATTATTAAGGAGTAATTATTAGCTAACGACTCAAACGAGGCTGTTTTTAAAAAATATTTCCAGATGGCATTTTGAAAGAGACAAAAAGTCCGAACGTATATTTTTCACCACCAAAAAAACTATATTTTATTATCTCTAGAAAACTGTTTACCTATTATTGAACTGTTATCTTTGTTTATTTTATAAATGCGTGTAGGTATCACCTATAATCTATATATTTTTTAGTACGTATTGCAAAGTGTATAGGTACAAAATGGAAGTTAATGTTTTAAAGTTGCCGCGCCGGTTGAATTGCCTGCCAAATATACCTTCTTAGGGACGAAAGTATACGCAGCCCTGTTTTACTTCGTATATTTGTTATTCTTTATTAGTATTAAGTAAAATTATATTATTATTTATTAACAAATGGTCTTAACAATGGCGGTTCTAAAAAAAAATATCAAATAACATTTAACCACTTTTTGTATCCATTGCATTTTTTTTTATAAATATATTCATTTAAAAGTTTGTTATGTGGGCCTAGGGCTCCAAGGTGCTGTATACTATTGTTGGATAAAATATATGATATCCGACTGTCGAGTAAATTTTCTTTCACATTTTGTGTTTTAAACATCCGATTAAATATATTAACTTCACTCTGTAGTTCAGAAATATTAATATCATACGTGTTACATACTAACTTATATGAAGCCACATCTGGTAAATCACTAGTTAATATATCATTCATAGCATTTAAAAGAGCTTAATTGTTTTCTTTAAATCTTTCTTCTATATCGGCAACAATTATATCCAAAACTACATAATAAACATTAATTAAATAATGATCTTTTATGTTTAATGCATTTTGTTGGGACTTTCCTCCACCTAATTTCATTGGAATTTTTCTCTCTCTAGGTAATTTTGCTTCTTCTAAATCATATTTATCAACAATAATTTGGGTTTCTATTCATATACTATTGAACTTATCATTAGATCGACTGTCTTTAAACGTATTAATTGTTTGCTGTGCCATCAAATGTACCGATGAATAATTAATTGATGGAGATTGAAGGTATTTTGATAAAATATTAGTTTCATTCAACACAAATTTTTGTAAATTTAAGCAAAAAATAAAATCAAAGGTTTCGATTAATTTAAGTAATGAACTAGCATCAGGTCCAGCAAAAGTGTCATTTTCTCCAATTTACAGTTTATAGCTGTGATTGCCGGAGAGATGGCGGCTTCTTTTAACCAGACGATTTTTTGCCCGGCAACAGTGAGTGCCAAACACACTAATGCCTTACCCACTCTGCCATTTCCTCTCCACTATGTACAAAGGTAACTTAATTATTTTTTAAAAAACTATTTTCTCATTTTTGAGGATATATTAGGTATTGTTTGTAATAATTAACTATTTATTATTATCAAGCATCTTTATTTCATATAGATGTACGCATTTCACTTTTATGTTAGTATTGAGAGAAAATCAAACAAAATCAAATTGTTTTTTTCTTTTGTTAGTTTTACAACTGGGGGAGGGGGAGGCTTCTGTACAATAATTATGAATCTTATTAATTTAGGTAAATTTAATGAATATTATATCCATAATAATACAAAGTGATTTGAAAAACTGTTTTCTAAGGTTTGCAGTACTAAACACTTACGGTTCATCCACTGGTTCTCGAAGTAATTAATATATCGACGAGCTATTTGTTCGTTTTCCGCGTGACTACTCTCTTCTTTGATCAGGTTAAAACCCTCGGCTATGTGCTCGACCGGTAAAAGGGCCAGAGCCTTCGACATGCGGAACATGTTATGCAATGCCAAGTCGTTACGATATTCACGTCGCCGCATGCCAAACTCTTTACCATTTTTCTAAAGTGCCTATAAATTACCATAAACATTTTTAAATGGCCACACACGATGCTATATTTTTTAGCACCAGAAATGATGAGAGAATTATTAAAAACATTTTTCATACTTGCACCATGTGGAACCAACAGCGCTGCAGGTTGGCAGCTGGCAGAGTATTCCTCAGTGCATTGGTTAATGCGGTTTCATAGTCAGTAATGATGTTTGTTGCTTGAATACCGCCTGGAATAAGATCCCTTACTTATTCAAGCACGCACCGGTACGCGATCTCGGTCTTCCTTGTCATCAACACAAATGCAACCGGAAAAGCCTAAGTAAACGTATAAATAAAAATGCTAATCGTAAACTCATAAAAATCGTTTTTTAAATTTATTATATATTTTCTATTACCTGATCCATGTAAATGGCCATAATAATTAAAACTTGTTCAGTTTGAGGCTGAATAGGCCTCGATTTGAACGTGCCATCTACATGTAATTCATGTGAACTGCCTAATAAACTAAAATTACATTTAAGCTATAATATTGTCTATAAAAAAAATCATCTAGGTAAGCAATTATATATTCTAATTTGTGAAGATTGGTATTAAAACTATTTGCTATTGGACTGATATTAAATATGCTGCTGTACTTGTCCACAAAATATTACAAGCAGCTATCTGAGCGCACAGTAGTGTGCTAGGCCAAGTTTCAGTAATGCCAGTTTATCTTTAAACGAACCAATTCACCCAGTTTTTCTAACTCACATGTCTCTGATTCCTCCTAAGATAAGCTTTTGAAATGTAAATATCACTACTTTGATATTTAGTCTTGGAACTTGGCCAATTTTCTCTGTTAGGTTTTTGTTGGAGATAATTCATAATAGTTAATTGAAAGAAATTAATTTATACAAATTTTAATCGTTTTTCTTTAAAATAAGTTATATATTTTTTTTAAATACTTAAGAAATATGTTTTTGGGATCAAAGGCAATGTTTTCTTTGTAACACATATTTTTTCATTGTTAATTAAATGATTACTTCATCATTGCAGGCGAAATGAAAACCACTGCTTCGCCAGCTTCTACACCTCCATCTATGTAGCCCCTATACAACTCCTCGTTGCTAGACGTTAAAAATAGATGCCGGTACCTCGGGTCGGACAAATTGCCCGCATATCCCAAGAAAGTCTGGGGTATCGATGGCTGAGCCTCGGCCCTGGCCCGTTCCATAGTTCGCAAGAAGCTGGTGTACGCCAATTGAGTGTTAACATGGTTTAATCTAAGTATAGAATATGTAAGTCTTGAACTACTAAATAATTATGCTTATGCTGAGCTGATTGATTTGAGAACTTAATTTTAATATTAAGTGTTCTTATATTTAAAAACGGTAGGACTTTCATTAAGTATTAAATACTTTCTGTTCAATAATAATAAAACAAATTTTGTTTTATTATTATTGAACAGAAAGACTTACGAAATACGTTTATAGGTATACAGTTATTTAGTGTTCTATGAAAATATACTAATAAGATGTATAAAATAACTTTTTAATATGCATTTTAATGACCACAAGCGTTTGCGGGCTTCAATTACAGGGGAGGCAATATATAATGTTATTTTTAAATGTAGTGACATCGGCCCAGTGCAACAATGAATACACGCATGTACGTTCGGTTGCCTATCTCTTTTAGTTACATAGTTACATACAAACATACATACATACAAGTGAAGCTAATATAAGCGTGTTAAAAAAACCTTGTCTTTTTAGTAGTTTGTAAATAATTAATAATGGTAGTCTAAAACTCTTACAACATGCTTAAATTAACCTACTTCTATTAAATTAAGAGGAATATACGGACATTTTTAAATGAACGTAGTTTACAGCATGACTTAGTTTTCAAAAGTGTACTAAGACGTACACCTATTTTATCAATTTACTGATTCAACATAAATACTTAAATTATAATTAACTACGCAATTATTTACGCTTGCTAGATTTTTTAGTTACAAATATATATTATGTAAATAACTTATGGATAAACCAAACGATCACAGATCACTATGCAATAAAGTAGGTTTAAGTGAGGCAGCTCAGCTGCCACAGTTGCCTCCGCCTGTGTTTGTGAGACATCAAGTTTTAAATACAATTAATCAGCTCAGTTTAAATAATGTAATAAATAATGCCGTCATTGATATTAATTTTTAAATTATTATTAAAGGTAGGTATTACTGTGTTATTTCTTCATCATAAATGACTTTAAGACTGGTCAATTCTGTTGAACAACGATGAAGAATTTGGCTTTTTACACGTACAGCGGACAAATATTCCATATCAGGATCATGATTATGAAGTCCGATCACCTCAAATCTATCATTCCTGATAAGTCTTTTATATAATAAAAAAATTACAATATCGTGTTAAGAAGAGTTTAATGTTATAAACTGTTTTCAGCCTTAAGAGGATTAAAAGCGGACTGGTTTTTTCGAAGTTTTAGACCTAAGATCCTGACAAAATTACGCCTACGTAGAATGTCCAATTTGAATTTTATATAAAAAATGTCAAGTTAATCGTCCTCTTTTCAAGGTTATTGTGTAAATAATTTTATATTTTCAATTAAAATTGTGTTTAAATCCTATTTTAATTTCTTAAGTTTTTAGTATCCTTTATATTGTTTTATTAATCCGACTTCCACGGTAACCTAGGGAAAAAGCTCATGAGCCCAAATATTTATACAGAATTAAAATTCAATCATATTAAGTAGGCATAATTTTGTCAAGATTTTAGGTCTTAAGGGGGAATTACATGCGGTCAGTTTTTTCAGTCATAACATCATTTTTATTCAATTGCATAAGCCAACACGGTGATCCGATAAACAATCTAAAAACAGATTTGAATTCGTCATGAAGTTTACTTAGGATCGTTCAGGGCACACTTTCGGTTTTTAATTTAAACCCTTTACCTTTACCCTTTTAAAAATTGAAATTTTTTATAATATTCAAACGGGTTTTGTACATAGTAGGAATAAGATATCAAAAAAGTGCCCTGACCGATGAAGTAAACTTCATGGCAAATTCAAATATATTTTCAGATAAATTATCGGACCACTGGTTCAGCCAGTGCGATGGAACAAAATATGTATACTATATTAACTAAAATGGCTTTACTCATAGACAAAAAGATTTAAATTAAAAATAACACCATGAAGCTTATACAAATTAACCGGTAAATTAATTGACATGGTCAAAATTTATTAAAATAGTTTTTCCTAAATATTGCCTATACAAAATTCCTTAAAAACCGACCGTATGCAATTCCCTTAATTAATTTCTTGTATGTACAAAATGGCATTTACTCGGAGAATAAATTATAAAAGTTAAAAATGATGCCTCTAGCTTTTACAAAGTAACCTGTAACTAAATAAAATGTTCGAAAAGTTGCTTTTTTCTTAAATATTGCCTTTAATAAAACCCCTTAAAAACCGTCCGCTTTCAATCCCTTTAATCATTGTTATGTTTTATACCAAATCGGATTATAAAAAATTATTATGAATATAAATACTAATTGCCACAAAATATTCATGATAGTTAACCCATTGATCAATTTTTGTAAATTATCATATTAAAATCTATAAATTGTGTACTAGGGCAACTCATGGTGCTGGCCTTTTTTCTTTGAAAAATAGTGTTATTTTCTAAAAAAAATCAAATAAAACGGTTTTTATTTCAAGCCTTTTAAAAGATATTTTTCTAATTAAGTGGAGTATTACCTAATTAAAAAAAATCTTCTGTTGAGTTATACTTAAATGGTACACTGCTTTATTGTGTATTCGTAAAATAAGTACGATTACGTCTAACTACTAATTGCTTCAGTTTTCCATTTACAATCGGGTTACAAATAATTCATATTGAGAAAAAAGATTAATTTTCTAAAATAATATATAGCAATAAATCATACCTCTCGCAGTGCAGTTGGGTTTTATACAACTTAGTGAGGTAGACGATAGCCTCACTTTCTTTACGCGGTAAAAAAAGCCATCATTACTATGATGTAGCTTACTATTTTTACGAAATCCGTCGACAACTTCGTATTCCATTTTTAACCAACGAAAAGTACAAAAAGAAAAAAAGGACAGATGTGTTGTCTGAGCTCTCGATAAAAACCGAATGAACCCAATGTAAGTATGAACTTGGTTGGTTGGTACTTTTTTATTTTTTATTTATATATATATATATATAATATAATATATATATAAAAGTAGGTATGTATGTTACACAATCTTTAAACATTAAAACACAAAATGTTAACAAATGGCTAACCAAACACCTTCACTCAATGGCACCTCATTATGAAGCGGAAGAACTATCAATAATTTTAAATGCTTTAACATTTACAACCATATATGGACTACAGAAAAAAGATATTTTACATGAGTTTATCACATATTAACATAAATAACCTTGAAGATATTGTTTGTCCTCGCATAGATCAATTACACTCTGATGATGGATACCCAACGTGTTTATTTCACATGAATTTAAGCCCTAAACAACACTGTACTTTTTATAAAATGTTTACATTACGCAATTGGTTTTAAACATTGCATTACCTTGTATATTATTATCAATGTATTTTAGTTAAATAAAAAACATTTTTTTTTGTTTAGCAATTAGTACTGTATTTATTAACATTACGGTTATTGTATATTATTATACACACATTATCAAGAATAATATGATTTTAACCAGATGGTTTTACATAATATTTTTTTTTACATTAGATATTATAACAATTTTTATAAAAAAAAAATTTATAATGTTAACTTTGAAGTTATTACAATTCAATGGGGTGGAGTTTGTATTTAAATGGCTTTTATTCATCTATTTACACCACATCACATCAGAAGTGGGAGGGTTCGCCTGCGCAAAACTGAAGGTGTGGTGCAATAGGTACGACAATACAAAAATGCTTAAAGGGACAAAAAAAAAGAATACATGTATATTGTAGTATGATATTGGCAGTAATGCCCTTCAAACGGCAGTGTTGGGCGTAACCGATTAATTTATTATTGGATTACGTAATCGATTACAACATTGTAATCATGATTAAATTAATCATTAATCATTTTATCATTTTGTAAAAGTAATCAGTAATCATGATTATATTTTCAATTGTAATCATGAAAACATTATAAAAAAAAATTGTTTAACCGCCCCAGGCTTATTACAAAATAATAATAATTGTCCAGATGATATTGCAAAGGTCAAATCGTCTTAGACATCCCATATATTTTTTTTTATATATGTATTATGTAATACATAAAACCTATGGCGGTTAAAAAAATATAATCATTAATCATTTCATGATCACATTTAAAAGATTAATGTAATCATAAATGTAATCATGATTACATTTATATGATTGTATTAATCTAACACGATGATTACTGATTACTATTATTTATCGTAATAATTAAACAGATTACATTTGCCCAACACTGTCAAACGGTAGTCGGTAGCCGAAATGTCGCAGGCTCTTCCCACTGGCCCGGCCAGTGACACGCGAGTAAGGTTCATGAGCAACTTGTAGAATGGAGCGAGGTTGATAGGAGATCGCCACAAGAGAGTCTGCGCCACTTCTCAATGCGCCAACAAGAGGCGGCCGGAGGAGAGTGACGGCGGATGAGCTAAAGGGTCAAGTACCCAGGACATAAGCAGTGGTGGTTGGACCGATAAAACCGGAGAACTGGAGATTAAAAGCATTTGGCGGACTAGAGGTAGAGTGATAGGAGGTATCGAAGTCGGAGAAGATGCGGCTAGAGTGGGAACCCCGGCGACCAAAATAAGGGCCTAGTCGGCTTTGATGTGCCGGTATCAAAGCCAGGCCGTAAAGTACATGCACCATTTTATACCTTGTTCGCTAAGAGAGCATGCTGGGTTTGCGCGTGTAGACTGAAGACTAAGCCTGGCAGACAGGGCGGACTTCGGGGGAAACGTTAGTCACACTTGGTGCCACGGGGGGGTGCGCAGAACGGCCAATTTTCGTTGGGTTGCGGCATGTGACTAACGTTCCCCCGTAAGTCCGCTCTGTCTGCCTGCCTTAGTCTTGCTACTTAGTCTTCAGTCTACACGCGCAAACCCGGCATCAGTGTTGGGCGTAATCGTAATCACACCTTAAAATTTTCATGATTATAAACGTAATGGTAGTTATGATTACGATTTTTCCCAACACTGGCCGGCATGCTCTCTTAGCGAACAGAGTATAGAACGGTGCATGTACTGAGATCACTAGAGTGATCTCTAACGCCTACGGCGCCCCCTCATTCTTCTTGCATAATGTTCGGGACTTTCTTTGGACTCCACCCAGGGCAGATGGCACTGGTGCCCGAGGTGCCCGAACTCCTTGCACCTCATACAAGCATGCTTCCTCCTCTGAAAATTATCAAAAAATTGTTTTATTAACAACTTTCCAGGGTGTAATCAACTCTTAAAACTCAGGTTCCATGTATAAATATTTGATAAACTTTTTAAATAAGCGATAATTTGATTAAAAATTTTTGAAATAACAATAAATATTTAATAAATATGGAGAGGGGAAGGAGAATTTTACAACTTTACCGCACTTAACTAATTAAAAGAGCCAATAAAATATACATAGATGTTACCATTTAAATTTTAAAAGTTGATAGAGCTCTGATAGAAAATCAGAAAGATACATATTTGAATACGACATCATATTGTAAAATAACATAAACAAAAGTTTTCAATTGAAAAACTACGAAATTCGAAATAGTTTAATAGAAATTGATTGTCTTATCCATAATGAATCTTCCAGTATAGTCGATTAAATGTCCATGCATTCTAGGGTCGTATTCCCATAGTATCTCATTAAACGACAAATTTTTATTTTTGGTACTTACCTCTTCTCTAACCAACATTTCCATATAACGTCGCTGAAAAAACAAAATAAAGAAAAAATTGATATAATTGTATATTTTAAATTTACCTGTGGTCTAATTTTCAGATTTTTTAAACCCCAAAAACTTCAATTAAAAAACAAAATAAAGAAAAATTATCCAACCCTTTTAAGGAAATTAGTTAATAAGCATTTATGGATTATAAAAAGAGGGGAAAAAAATTGGCCATAGTAAACTTCTAGTATATTAGACTTACCAAATCCGGCCTTGGTCCTTGTGGGACCTCTTCGTCCTCCATGTCAACTCTTCTCTGTTCTTCTCCCTAAACGCAAACAAAGCTATAATTAATACATTATTTAAATATATGCAAAAAAACACAAGGTAATAATATTTCTCTACTCCAGTTTTAGCATATTTATTTTTATATTACAACTGTAATACAGTACCCAGCTGTGAGTACCACAGCTTATAAGGCGAACAGTCGCCAAAAGTTTATATTCCACGTAGGGATGCAATCGATAAGGCTTAAGTTCATACAATATATTTCTAGTATTTCAGACTTACTGTAATAGGTTTTGGTTCATTTGGGTGCGGTTCCAAATTATGTTCCTCTCCCTAAACGCAAACAAAACTAATTAATACAATATTTAATTAAATGAAAAAAAAAACCCAAGGTGTTAATATTACACTACTCCAGTTTTGGCATATTTAGTTATTTTTTATCACCACTGTAATACACTACCACAGCTTATGGGGCGTACAATCGTAAAACATTTTATTTCACGTAGGGAAGCGATTAATAAAGCTACTAGACTGTAACCTGTAGATTTAGGATATTTTTAGTTCAATGGAACGAAGTGTGGTAACAGAAAAGCAAGTGGCAAAAAAAAGTATCCAGACCTTTTAAGGAAATTAGTTTAAAAGCATTTATGGATTGTAAAAAAAGTGGGGAAAATTTAGCCATAGTCAATTTCTAGTATTTTAGACTTACCAAATCCGGCGTTGGTCCACGTGGGACCTCTTCGACTTTCTCTTCGTCTACTCTGTGTTCTGTTGTTAATATAGGTTCATTTGGGTGCGGTTCTACATTATGCTCCTCTCCCTAAACGCAAACAAAACTAATTAATACAACATTTAAATATATGTAAAAAAAACCACAAGGTATTAATATTTCTCTACTCCAGTTTTGGCATATTTAGTTATTTTTTATCACAACTGTAATAGACTACCACAGCTTATGGGGCGCACAATCGTAAAAAATTGTATTTCACGTAGGGAAGTGATTGATAAGGCTACTAGACTGTAACCTGTAAATTTAGGATATTGTTAGTTCAATGGAACGAAGTGTGGTAACAGAAAAGCAAGTGCAAGAAAAAGTATCCGACCCTTTTAAGGAAATTAGTTTATAAGTTTATGGGCTGGGCGTACCTTGGCTTTTGTGGTTCTCCCCAAAGGTGGTCCCTTACGACCACGGACCGACTAGTATCACTGAGCGCTAATTGCGTAATAAGCATATATGGATTGTAAAAAAAGGCAAAAAAAAAAATTTGGCCATAGTCAATTTCTAGTATTTTAAACTTACCAAATCCGGCCTTGGTCCACGTGCGACCTCTTCGACCTCCTCGTCTACTCTGTGTTCTGTTATTGATATCGTTACTCTGTTATTCATATAACGTGGCTGAAAAAACAAAATAAAGAAAAAGTTGATATAATTGTATATTTTAAATTTACCTGTGGTCTAATTTTCAGACTTTTTAAACCCCAAAAACTTCAATTAAAAAACAAAATAAAGGAAAAGTATCCAACTCTTTTAAGGAAACTAGTTAATAAGCATTTATGGATTGTAAAAAAGAGGGGAAAAATTTGGCCATAGTCAATTTCTAGTATTTTAGACTTACCAAATCCGGCCTTGGCCCACGTGCGACCTCTTCGACCACCTCGTCTACTCTGTGTTCTGTTATTATTATCGTTACTCTGTTATTCATATAACGTTGCTGAAAAACAAAATAAAGAAAAAGTTGATATAATTGTATATTTTAAATTTACCTATGGTCTAATTTTCAGATTTTTTAAACCCCAAAAACTTCAATTAAAAAACAAAATAAAAAAAAATTACCCAACCCTTTTAAGGAAATTAGTCTATAAGCATTTATGGATTGTAAAAAAGGGTGAATAAAATTTGGCCATAGTCAATTTCTAGTAATTTAGACTTACCAAATCCGGCTTTGGTCCACGTGGGACCTCTTCGACTTCTTCTTCGTCTACTCTGTGTTCTGTTGTTAATATAGGTTCATTTGGGTGCGGTTCTACATTATGTTCCTCTCCCTAAACGCAAACAAAACTAATTAATACAATATTTAAATATATGTTATAAAAAAAACCCAAGGTATTAACATTTTTCTTCTCCAGTTTTGGCATTTTTAGTTATTTTTTATCACAACTGTAATAGACTACCACAGCTCATGGGGAGTACAATCGTAAAAAATTATATTTCACGTAGGAAAGCGATTGATAAGGCTACTAGTCTGTAAGTTGTAAATTTAGGATATTTTTAGTTCAATAGAACGAAGTGTGGTACCAGGAAAGCCAGTGGCAAGAAAAATTATCCAACCCTTTTAAGGAAATTAGTCTATAAGCCTTTATGGATTGTAAAAAAGGGGGAATAAAATTTGGCCATAGTCAATTTCTAGTATTTTAGACTTACCAAATCCGGCTTTGGTCCACGTGGGACCTCTTCGACCTCGTCTTCGTCTACTCTGTGTTCTGTTGTGAATATCGGTTCATTTGGGTGCGGTTCTACATTATGTTCCTCTCCCTAAACGCAAACAAAACTAATTAATACAATATTTAAATATATGTAAAAAAAAACCCAAGGTATTACATTTTTCTTCTCCAGTTTTGGCATTTTTAGTTATTTTTTATCACAACTGTAATAGACTACCACAGCTCATGGGGAGTACAATCGTAAAAAATTGTATTTCACGTAGGAAAGCGATTGATAAGGCTACTAGTCTGTAACTTGTAAATTTAGGATATTTTTAGTTCAATAGAACGAAGTGTGGTACCAGGAAAGCCAGTGGCAAGAAAAATTATCCAACCCTTTTAAGGAAATTAGTCTATAAGCATTTATGGATTGTAAAAAAGGGGGAATAAAATTTGGCCATAGTCAATTTCTAGTATTTTAGACTTACCAAATCCGGCTTTGGTCCACGTGGGACCTCTTCGACTTCGTCTTCGTCTACTCTGTGTTCTGTTGTTAATATAGGTTCATTTGGGTGCGGTTCCACATTATGTTCCTCTCCCTAAACGCAAACAAAACTAATTAATACAATATTTAAATATATGTAAAAAAAAAACCCAATGTATTCATATTTCTCTACTCTAGATTTGGTATATTAAGTTATTTTTTATCACAACTGTAATAGACTACCACAGCTTATAGGGCGTACAATTGTCAACAAATTTTATTTCACGTAGGGAAGTGATAGATAAAGCTACTAAACTGTAACCTGGAAATTTAGGATATTTTTAGTTCAATGTAACGCCAGCACTGTGCTATTACTGCCCTCATTATTTTTATAATGTATGACTGATTTCTGTACACAACTAATTTTTATGTCGACTAATAATAATACTAAGGACGAAGAAGGTTGATCATTTTCTGTTGAGTCTTTAACTAGGGATTGTGTTGGTTCCTTTTTAGGTTGAACATTTGATGTTCGCTTAATTGCATCATAATGTAGCAAAGTATGATGGCGAGCTGAACAAGTGCGACAGTTGCTTGACGAACAACCCTTTGCATTGTGGTTAGGTGACAAACAATTAAAACAGACTCGCGATCCCTTTGCTACTTCATATCTTTTAGAAACCTTTATGCTCCGGAACTTGTAACATCGATGAAACAAGTGATCACCGCGACATAATGGACATTGTGAGGGAGAACTTTGAGTAATAAACACAATTTATTCTTTGAGCCGGTAGATTTGTGCTCGTCGGATTTTCTGTTAAACACAACAAGTCCTCGCTGACCACTTTCAAACGCGTCAAGTAACCTAATACGAGAGTTGAGAAAAATTTCAAACTGGGAAAATGGAACTACATCAGTTGTGCCCAACGACCGTTCCCATTGTTGTAGAGTCAACTTGTCCAATTTGCTTAACGCTAGCTCAATCAATATTGCATGCCATTTATCTACTGCCTGACCAAGGTTGTTTAATGCTTGTCGATGCTTAATAGAGATGTTATAAAACAGTTTAGCGACACAGAACAGGAAGTATTGAACACAGGTGCCTTAACGGCTGTAAAATAGGCAATTTTATGTGCTCCGTGTAGCCTATTTTAAACGCCTTGAATAAACAAAAAAGAACCAAAGAATGTAATTTTTGTTAGGTTGAAGTAAAAAAAAAAGCAGAAGTACAATTAATAATTTTTATTGTTTACCAGTGCCGAAACTACCGGGGGGCGGGCAGGGCGACGCCCTGCTAAAAGGGCACTATAAGATGAATTTTGGGGCACAATTTCTAACTTAGATACTTCAGTCTAGGTCCTGATTAAAGAACAAATGCAGTTATAAAAATCAAATTTTTTAAATATTTATCTATTTGTCAAACAGTTCTTATCGATTTTATAATAGTAGATATTTATAGTAGTTCTCTGAAAATCGATATGCAGCCTAATAACACTGATATTAGTGATTGCTCTGTAGTTAAACCATGGTTACAGTATTTAAAACTGTTAAGACTAACTGAGAAAGTGATAGTAAATTACTAGCAGATTTTGATCCAGTTCTACACCAGTTGTTAAATGAAGACAGGTATAAAATAAATAATAATATATACCTTTCAGGATACGCACAGTATTAGCTTAGTTCTACCCACGCGACCACTCTGAGGCCTGTAAGTTATAGGGACTACAATTTTTGGGGTGAACAGCAGTGTAGCGACTCAATACTGTGCATACCTGTTTTTCTCCGCAAGGAACAATTATTACAAACGCTAGTGGCCGGCACGACAATCCTCAAACAATGAATCAACAACATTTGAAACCGACACGAATCTAACGACTAACCTAAAAATCAACAAACCAATTTAATATAATTTTACTGTACCCTGCTAGAACGACACCAACTTAACGTTCCCCGGACTCACTAACGCGTTGTTAGAGTTCAGCGTCTGATGATGAAAATTTATTTTAAACGTATTGGCGCGAGGGTAACTTTTAAGGGTAAAAATGTACTCTGTAGTAGTAAAATATAATTATTTTATAAGTGCTTAGACTTCTTGCAATATAAATTACCATAAGAGTTGAAAAAAAGTTGTAAAAAAATGCAAAAAGTCTTGGGGAGTGGAACCGGATTTGAACCCAGTACCCCTCACTCCTGAGACCGATCACGCCCAACCGCACCACATATAGATTTTGCTGGCGGCTAGAAAATAGGTCGATTTAAGATATATGAAAAAATGTGTACATTTCAAAGTAATTCTCCTTGTTAGAAAATGGCTGCTGTTTTTCGTTTACACAATCAGCCAATCAGAAGGTGCCATTTGAGCGCACGCACGTGATAGACGGGCGCGCGCCATTTTGTACGACAACATCAATTAATGTTAGGTATAATAAAATACGTTTAGATTTTTTTATTATTTCTGCACGGCATTTCTGCTAATAAAATAAAATTTAATAAACTCTAAATGTTAAACTTAATATTTGTACTACTTATTATTTTATTATACCAAATAGTAGATACATTTTTTGTAATTAGATCCGAAAAATAAATCTATAATAATATGTTCTTATGTATAATTATCTCTCTTATCTCTTGCAGATTAAAAGTTCTCAACCCGACCTAAAACGCTCGTAAATTATATTCATATATATATATATATATATATATTCGTACATTCGTACCTAAATACAGGGGCGAAGGTGGTTCAGTAATATTTCTGCTTAAGCATTGAACTAACCCCCCCCCTCCCTTTTTAATATCACTGTTTATAAGTTATAGTCAATACTCGAGCCATTTTGTTGGATATGTCTAATCCACGATTGCGTTAATGAAAGCGACGTCCGTTTATCTTCATCCGAGGCCAAATATTAATATTTCTGCGATTTTATTGATTCGGGCGCTGTTTGCATTTCATACCGACGATAAGAAGCTGGGCGCAGCTTGTAACATGTAACCTTTTTTAAACCAAATTATAAACGGGGCGCAGTTTACGTAAAGCAAGGTAATTTGGGCGCAGTGGCGCAAAAACTCAATGGATAATCGTTTTCTTGCACCCGGACAGATCCCGGCTCGGACCCGACCTTAACACGTAAAGATTGTCAAGCGGAGTTGTGTGTGCGACCGTTTCCTTAAGTATGACAGTGAAATATTTTTTTAATTCATACGTACCGTCAATCGTGAGCTGCGCCACCAACCCACCGCATATTGCACCAGGCCGTAAGTTCCAGCTCCTGCCACGAACCCTCCGGCCACTAGCGCTGAATTTAACACCATCTTTTCCATATTTTCGCAAAATCAGTTGGATTCTTCAAGTCAATCAAACGGATAAGTTCTTGAGACTTGCTGACAAAAAATAACTGAATACTGTTATAAATAATAGATAACAACAATACCTAATAATAAACAATGATTTCTAAAAGCCAATTTAATTATTTATTCTATTCGGATAGCTTATAAATCATCTGGTAAAATTCCGAGCTTTTTAAATATCCAAAAATGTTTTTTTTTTAATAGATTTCGTCTATTAACGAGAGTAATTGAGTCAACGGGTCGCAATAGAAGATGCCGTGTTAGACTACAAGACCGAAAAAGGCCGATGGATAAATTAAAAAAATGGCCTCCTGCGAGATAGTGTCGTCGAACCAATACTCTTTAATGTGTCTATACAAATGACCAGCCCATTATGGAAACTACTCGCCGTTTCCTGTATGCCGACGATTTAGCGATAACTGCGCAGGGCAAAACTTTCAGTGAAGTGGAACAGACACTCACACATGCGCTGGAGAACTTGGACAGATTCTATACACAGAACTCACTAAAACCCAACCCAGCGAAAACGGAAGTAAGTGTATTCCACCACAACCAAAACAGGCAAAACAAAATTTTATTTTACTCGTTTAGTTTTGTATCGAAATTTCTGCAAAAATTCAAATTATTCCATGGTACTATTTAACGTCAAAAAAAAACATTGGTTTAAATCATACGACATTGAAAAAGAAAGTAAAATCAATGTTTTTGAAAAATTAAATGTTCAATTGTTTTAATAATATTAAAACTTAATATTCCTTACACGAACAAAATAAAAACAAAAAATTGTTTCCTACATAACCTAGTTAAGTTACCAAAGAACTTGTATATCTTTACAAAATTGATACTGGCGGCCAATATCAATTTTTCAAACAATTGGCTATTCTAAGTAGTCAATAGGCAATACAAAATGCACACACCCACGTGTGGTTCGAGAACATTTCACTAAACATAATAATAGGGACATTATCTAGATAATTCTAGATACACTGGCGCAGTTTAAAAGCCGTCGGTACCGGCGCGTTTATCAATTAATTTCTTCAATAGTGAATTAAGTTAAGTACATTTTGTAGATACAAAATAAAAGTTAACTTAAATTGATATTTTAAGTTAATAAATTGTATTGACTTCCAGAGAAGGATAAGTTAAGCAGAAAAGCTAGTTCTGACAACATGTTCCAGTGTATTTTAACGCCCTTTTTGACAAGTTGTTCAGAAAGATATCCTACTAACAATGAATAACATTTTACTCAGACATTTTTTGTTGTCGAGAAAAATTTATCATAATCAAAGAATATTTTTCGTTTACCAAGGAAACCTACACTGATTACCAATTATAAAATAAAAAGTAGAGCCAATTTTTCAGAAATATCCTTTTTTTTTGTGCGAGTAGGCGTATGTTATATGACTAATCCGTAATACAATTTTGCGTAAAATTGTTGTTAAAAACACTTAAGCAATTATTAAAAAATTGGATCTGAAGTTAACACAACACATGTATTCGGTGTAAATAATAGTAAAAAATTGATCGCACAACGAATTTTTACCAGATTTTTATTTATGCGTAATGGCAAAATCATACAAATATTTTATTGAAATATTATTTTACGACTTACAATACAAAACTTACATTCAACCTAATTTAATTTACTTCAATTGAACTGAATACGAACACCAATTAAACCGATTCTATATTTACTCTTTGTTTCAATAGGTAACTAAGTATTGGGTTTATCCTATGAATCAACATGAGGGGAAAAAAATCATTTTTAAAATATTATTAAGAACTGAAAGAAACATGTTAAACCTATTTAAAAGTCTATTGGTGCAAGTACAAAATATAAAAATAACAATAATCATTTATATGGCTTTCATTGTTCTGTCAAAACAAGTCAGTCCATGCATACATTTTCTATTATCTTTTTATTTTTATTTCTACATTTTTATAACACTATTTTTTTTTTTTTTTTTAACGAATTTAAAGAACTGATATTTTAAACATACAAAATGTGCAACATCTAAATACATACATTCCGCTAGTAACCCTGTATACTATGTATGGACCTTAAGTACGCGTGTTAAAATCTTTCTAGTTTAATCGCCTTAAAATGTATACATAATTTACAATGGACCAAAACACCCTATATATTATGTTGGCATGAAAATAAAATTGACATTGGAATGTGTCATTATTCAAAAAATGTTGTGTAAAAACAGATTTATGAATAAATTAGGGTTTAAATCTATGTTTTTGATTGTTAGCCGTAAAATTATATTTCAACAAAATATTTGTATGATGAATTTTCCATTATGCATAAGTAAAAATCTGGTCCATCCATTATGCATTCTCCATTTTTTAGTATTGATATTTACCGACAACGGGGTAAAAACACTTGCTGTTCTTACACCGAACACATGTGTTATGTCTACTGCAGACAACTAAATTTTTTTGCGTTTAATACAAAAACGTGTTTTTTTATTATTTTATCAATACACATACCCATTCCTACTTATTTGTACACATTTAAATATTAAAGAGGCCTCTATCATCAGGAGAATTACACCATTTCTGACGAATAATCAATAAACTATATAAAATAATTATAACATCTTCAATTCTGATACCCCGTTACATATATTTAATATTTAAATTTAACACATAATTTATAAAGTGTGAAATTACTGTGTGACTTTGGTTCTGTACTACGAACAGAAAATCGTAATAAAGAAAAAAAAAGATCTCCTTCACACTTATAATATTTATAGAAACCAAAAAAAAAAACATTTTTTTGTTCACTGTTGTCTGTTTACCACATTTGGTAATATATTTGAACTTTTTGTGAAAGAATTTAAATTGGTTTAGCTGTGACTTTATAATCGATAATACGTTTCAGAATATAATGATGCCTCTGTTTCGGAAGTCAATTTATGATTATTATGGATGTCCTCAACATTTGTAAATAATGATAACAAATTCCTAAAAAAAAAAAAATCTGTCAATCTGAGTCACTGGGCTTCTATTATACCAATAGATTGTTAAATATCATCATTGACAATGTTGAAGTAATTTAGGACCTTTTTGTTGAAAATTTGTTTTAAGTTAGAACTCTTATGTATACATAACACATTAAACTAAAGAAATTTGGACTATAAGTACCAGTTTTAGTTTTTAGTTTAATTTTTTTTTTTACTCAAGTTTTATAATATAATGTACACTATCCACACTATCCGGATACCGTCGCGACTGCGGTATGGGTTGCCGGGAAATTTGGGCGTTTTAATTTACAAAATAAATCTGCAGCAGTAACAAACAGCTGAAGATGAAAAAAAAAAAGAATCTAATTTACAAAGATTTCCGTTGCAAAAATATGCAAAAACAATAAATGATTACACGACGAGCGAGACGGTATTGTTTCGTTTAAGATTTTAATTGATTGACAATAACCGCTTGAACAAAAAAAAAACAATATTAAACGATAGGGTCGATTTGTGAGCATCGCATCACTATTCTTATGTTCATCCAAATATTTCTGAAAATAATACTATAAAAAGAAATTCGCTCTGCCAAAGGTCGAAGTAAACCGCAAAAATGAACAAGTACTGATGCACAATCTACTAGAAAAACAAATTATAATGAACATTTTATTTCGAGTAACAGCTATAATTTATAATAGAATCGATCCGAGGGAAAGGTCTTAGAAGAGAACAGTAGATTTTGTATAATTGTATAAAAGTCTAATTTGTACAACAGCTCCATTGTAATGCAACGCATATAATTGTTGGAGGTCGGGTTGAATATTTTTCTTATTGCAATTATTTATCAAATAATTAAAAAACTAGTTTCCATTAACAGTATAACAATGTGAGTATAATGTTATTTATGATAAACATATTTGTGAAAACATTTAAGATAGATTAGTAGGTAAATTACAAAAGTGGATAACTAAACTTTTACAGTACATTTACTATATTTTTCAATGGACAAAATATAAAATAAATATATTTGTTTATAATAAATTCATAAAAAAACTGTGTTCTTTTTTCTGAATAAAGATTCTGATTAAACAGTATTTAATTGAATTTCTTCACATTTAGCTTACAGCTCAAGCAAACATATATAACATGCGATCTGACGAACTACGGAAAACACAGTTACACAACATAATAGTGCACAACAATATGTTAATTATACATACTACATAAATATATTTAAAATCGGTATGTAACATAGCTGTAATGATATGTGCTTTTTTTTAAATATGAAATCGCGAAAAAATGCATGAACGAAATAAAAAAAAGTTCTACGATTTCACTAAAATTTCACTCCATTAGGAAACTTTTTTATTTTTAAGCAGAATTGATTAGATGATTTAATTAAAAGTGTTGATCAGCTACGAGTGACTTTCTTTTTTTTTAAACTTATCGTTTCAAAGCCAACAGAAGAAAGGTAAAATATAATAATATGTAAACATGACATTTATTGTACACAAATATGTTTAACCGACAACCGGTTATGCTGAAAATCGGTACTGACTCAATTATTGTGGATTCATCATCGGCTCTTACCGCAAGTTAAGTACACGTAAGTCGTCGTCGTCGAATAAACAAAATGGCGTCACTTAAAACCCTTATGTGTAGTAGTTTCAGAGTTTAGTTATTATCGAAGACACGGTTGTTCTTATTAATGATCTTACACCGCTATCAAAAAAACGTGATAGTATTATTTAAACTGGTATAATATTCTATCTTTAATATTGCCAGATACAGGCAATATTGGTTCTTATACAAGAACTCAGTAAAGACTGGAAAACATGAGAGCTAATTTGAGAATCTAAGATTTTCAAAGCCTCCTCGACTCACACAAGTTATTCGACCCATATTTATAGCATTTGTTTTAATTCAATATCAATACCGGACGATACACGTTACATTTTTTATACTAAAAAAACACCATTTTTTTTTATTTGTTCTTTTTATTAAGTTCTTTCCAATACATTGTGAAAATCTACTGTTAATACTGGCCTCACAAACTTGTTCATTTGCAAAGCAGTTTTGATGGGAAAACATTTGTAATTTTCCTAAAGAAATGACTGTGATAGTCAAAAAATAAAAAAATGGCAATCAATACTAAGTATCCTCATTGCTGTATACACTATAGTTGAAGCTATAAATTAAGATTTTTATGAAAAATTGCTTATACTTTACTATTACCTATTGGTGTACAGAGATGATAATATCGTTCGGTTTGTACATTGTTGGAAGTCAATATTTGCATTTTTTTTTATGATTAATTTTATTCCAGGCAGCTTTTGATTTGGTAATGACTTTTTCACAATTATTCAGGCCGGGCACTATTGACTGATATAACTATGACTGCCTGTAACCTAACCGTACCGTAAAGCGCCCGATACCGGTCTTTGCTTATACTCGCGTTTACCATAGTAAATCATCGACGACCCGTCAATCACGGATGGGCCACGTGTCATTCGGTTTTATCATCCGAGTTATCTTTATACGTCTTATTCCAGTGTGCAATGTACAGATCAAGTTGGATACACCGTAGAAAATATATAATAATACATCTTCATGTTAGATTAGACTTGGAGCCTGACAGTTCATACACTGTACACGAACGACATAATATGCATAATAATGCACTTAACAATATTCTTAAAAAAAATGTTAACATTGTACCTAAAGTGCAGTAGAATATGCACTTATAAATGTGTTTTCATTAATGCTGCGTTTTATATATAAATACTTAGTATACTAATTTGGTTAGGTTAGATTTAAACAAGTATATCATAATATATTAGACCTATGAAAAAAAAAAAATATATTATTATTGTTAATAATAATTAAGAATTTCGACTTTAATGTATACTTAATAAATATGTGTACAGTAATGAGGATGTAATGATAATTTTTTGATTGTCAGACTATCACAGTGATTTCTATAGATTTTATAAGTCTGAAGATAGGTCTAACATATTATACCTACAACAAGTGTAAAATACACTTCGAAACTATTCGCGGTAAAAAGTAGAACAGATGTTATTTAAAATAAAACATTCTATATATTTATATATGCTGGCAAATACTACTAATATAGGTACATGTGTATTAAAAACGGCTTGTTTATAACGTAACTGTTATTACATTTGTATCACCGCACCATTTCAGTGTTAAACAACATATTTCTCCGAACCGTTTTTGCTAATTTTTCCTGTTTCGAAGGATTTCTTACAGCTAATACAATATGTATAACCTGTATTTTACGGTTTTTGTGTTGATGGTCGTTGTGTTGGTTGGAACAATGAGCCAATCAGGACTACATAAAGTCATTTGGAATTTGACGATGGACAGCCGCCATTTGCACTGCAGTGTAGATATAATTTCCTACCCGGGTTTTGACATGGTGTTGCCCGAAGTCAAAAACCTTGACGGAACTTCACTTATTGAATTTGGAAAACCAAATTTGCCGATCCTGCAGGTCGACACACAGGTACTAAACTTTACATAGAAATTTAAATATTTTGCGCTTAAAAGTTTCTCCGAAATCTATTAAAATATAAAATACCTCTCTCAAAAGTTATATAAGGAAGAACAAGTCAGTTGGAATTTGACGATGGACAGCCGCCATTTGCACTGCAGTGTAGATATGATTTCCTACCCGGGTCTTGGCATGGTGTTGCCCGAAGTCAAAAACCTTGACAGAACTTCACTTATTGAATTTGGAAAACCAAATTTGCCGATCCTGCAGGTCGACACACAGGTACTAAACTTTACAT